>NC_060269.1:3101770-3120541 GCF_021613505.1 Equus quagga | reverse complement strand
CCCGGGCCGCTGAGAAGCGGAACGTGTGAACTTAACCGCTGCGCCACCGGGCCGGCCTCCTGAACTGACAATTTTTAACGTATTTTGGTGTGTTCCTCGAGATGGCGTTTTTTGAAGATTTCTATAATAATTCATATTGCTAATGTGTTTGGTCTCGCTGGGAAGCAGATCAGCTCTGCAGGTTAGGGGCGGAGTAAAGCAGAGGACTGAGGGGGACTTAGAGGCCTGGCTTAGAGCCACCAAACCAGGCGGCGTTCGGGGATTTGAGCGGGACAGGGAGCACTGCACTGACCCAGAGCAGTACCGGTGCAAGATTTATCTTTGTTGTAGAATCTGCATTGGCCGTGATCACCTTACAATGGCCCTTGTCTGAGGAAGCACCCGTCTCTTGATGCTGTGTTCCCCTGCAGCCAATACTCCGTTTCTCTACTTCCTGTTAAGGAAAACTCTGGGAAAGGATGTCCACTTCTCGCCTGGAACAACTCCAGCTTGCTGCATCTTATGGTTCATTCTCAGTCCTCCTTTTGCTAGTCTCTCAGCATCATTTGACATAGTGCAGCCCTTCTTCCTTCCCGAAACCCTTTCCTCTCGGGGCCTCTGTGATGCCACGCTCTCCTCCTTCGCTGTCCCTTCCTCCTCCACTGCTGCATCCTCCTCTTCCCGAGAGGATGTCATCCACTTCCTGCCTCACTCTCTTATCTCATTATTTACCTCTCTCTCTCTCTCTCTCTCTCTCTCTCGCTCTCGCTCTCCTCCAGCCATTTGGCCTTGCTGACTCATGGCTAGGAACACGTCATGCTTTTCCTGCCTCGAATCCTTGCTTTGCCCTCCGTCTAACACTTTCCCTCAGACATCTGCATGGCTAACTTTTTCTTTTCCTTCAGGTCTCCCCTCAGATATCATCCCCCACCCCAGAGTCATTTGCAATTCTCTCACTGTGCTTTTTCTTTAAAGAAATTATCATTATCTGAGATTATATAATTATTTGTGTACCCATTTTGTCTGTCAACCCTGCTAGACTGTAAGCTTCTTGAGGGTGGGGACTGGTCTATCTTGTGCGTCGCTGTATCCCTAATGACTGGACCAGTGCCCGGCATTTAGGAAGAACTCAAAGATATTTTAATCAGGTAATGCCTTTATGTGCCCAGCAGCTTCGTGTGAAATGACAATGCTTTGTATTAATTTATGCGTAGTAGCCACAGTCTTGATTTTCTAATTTTCATTTTTGTTAGTTCTGCAGTGTCTACTTTAGACCTGATATATGGAATTTGTAAGCCCAGTTCTGCTTTTATAGCCTTGTACATTGTCTTTTCAGGTTTCCATTTCCTCCTATTCCTGTGTGTATGTACTTTAATGTAATGTTTTACTTTGAAATAATGTGGACGTATGCACATACATGTGTGAATCTGCAGTGGCATGTTTGGATTAGTCATGTGTGTTTTACCCTAGCACAGCACATACACACACACTCACTGGGGCACGAAGCCCACGAAGAAATGGAAACCAGATGATATACAGAGAACGTCCACAAAGAGCTCCCCAAAGGAGAGCACCAACTCCGTCCTTCAGGAGGAATAGTTTCCATACTGAACAGCGGGTGCACATGTTGGCTTCCATGCTGTTCTGAGTGATGGCTAGGAGCCCACTCACCTGCTAATGGTGTTCAACGAGGCAATTAACCAAATTAGGACTATCTGTTTAACTAGTAATACTGTACAAGGTAGTCCTAACTAATTTAATGGGTAGCTCCTTTTGTAACACAATGGGCAACTTGTATACTTTTCTTTCTAGTAGGATAACTAAAGTCAATCATCAGAGCTTTTCTTGGAGCAAGGTCATTACTTATTGATTCTACTCCATTGGAGACTTCAGAGAAGCAACTGAATAAACAACGCAAAAGGGGAGACAAGAGAGAGAGACATGTCTTCACTATTTTGGAGAAGAAGATTGAGGTGTGGCCATAGGTAGGCATTTGTCTAAACCAGATGCGTGATGAGGCCTGTCTAAATTAGCTGGTTTCACATGGTCCTTTGGATTCATCCCCTTTGACGTGGTGGTTGTAATATTTCTCTTTTTAGAATGTTAGATCACTTGTCACGGAGTAGTGGGTGCAACAGATATCCCGGCCATCCTTGATCCCTTTTCCATTCTCTTTTTATTTTATCTAATCGTGCAAATTCTTTAAATATGCATTACTTTTGTAAATAGAAAAAAATATTGTTGAGAATTGAGAGAACTGCTAGAAAATAGATTAAGCATTTTCCGTGTGGGAATCATATAGTAGTTCAAATAACCTTGCCCATCTTGGTGTGTGATACACGTCCAAGTGAATCAAGTTTGTGTAATTAGGAAACTTCCAAACTCACAGCTGTCCACAATCAAGTTCTCTCAATGCTCGAATCTGAGACAGCTGCAGTAGCATTTTTGCGCACACAGCTCTGTATCGCGAATGTAAAGGCGTACACCCGCTGTAAATTTAGCAGGCTGTTTAAGATATAAGTGAATTCTCAGAGAATGAGCAAGTGCTTTGCTAAGGATGATGGATGGCCCTCTCTGAGATGAGTAGCGTGGTAAACATATAACTTCTGGTCACATATAGTTTGTCTGCCAGACGATGCCTAACTTCACCCCGTCTCTCATCCTCAACCCATCTCTGACCTCACCTCATTCCAGACGCCACTTAATCCCCGTTGCTACCCAGGGGGTGGGGATCTACAAGAGGGTGAGGTTCAAGGCTGTGGAGAGCTTTTATAGCAGGAAGAATATGTCTGTTTCACACATTACTTGTTAATAGAAACAGCTGAAATTTAATGGCTTGTTTTGTGGGCTGTGTTTAAAAATCTCCTGCATGAAAACAGCTGCATCAGTGCACAGCTGTGTCCAAACAGCCTTGTCAGAAATGTCATGTATGCACATATTTTCTTCTAAACTATTTCGGACAAACCGTTTTCTCTGTATTTCTTTTCTCCACAGGTATGCAGCCATGTACATTTTATAGCATACGCCTGGTAAACAGGTTTATAAAGTGTAAGGATGAAATCTGATGCTCACTTGATATAGTACTGTTCAAATGAAATCATATTATCACTTTTTGGGACTCCATCCACCTGGAATATCCAGGCCACAGCCTGTGTTTCTGGGCTTTATGGCTTTAATATTTAGAATGTAATATGCAAATCTGAAAAGAATTAGCTTTGCCTTAAAAGAAAATCTTTTTAATGAGTTTAGGAGATCAGAGAGCAATTGCATGTTGCAATTGCACCAGAACGGAAAAAAAAGATCAAGTTTTATTTTGGATGTAACCATAAATTCCATAACCAATAACTACCCTCCCCCCACCATCTGCAATGTGATGAACTTTCAAATCCCTAATGCTTTTCTTTAATGTTTTCCATTATAAACTGGAAATGAGTGCACTGCATTTTTAGTCTTTCTTATATTTTAAAGTTGGCATAAAAGGAGTCAGGTGAAACTTAATCGTTACATGCCAAATGTTTTGAAGATTTTGAAATGTTTTGAAGGTTTTGGCCATGATTTGGATAGCATTTTGAAGTTATGTTTAATGTTACTTCTAAATTTTTGAACGTCCACAAAGCTGCATGAGCACTGCTGACTGTGTGACCTTGGGCGAGTCACTTCAACTTCCCTCGTCTTCAAACTGAGAATACTACTATTTGCCTTGATTATTCTTGGTGTGCACGGGAAGCACTAAGTGCAGGGTAAATATGCAACCCTCGGACCTCTGACTTCCCAACCCGGAGGGTCCCCAGACCCTGTTGCTCTCATCTATGGCCTTGGGTGGAGACTTCCTGCACTCTTTCCTGTGGTTAATACACCGCAGTTATCCCTGGTTGGTCTTGGAGTGGTCTGACAGCCATAGTTAGGAAGTGGCCACCTGCAACCAGCCCCACTTAACCCTGAGAAGGCTCAGACCCTCAGCACCCTCCCTTCTCCAGGCATTTCCCCAAACCCACTAGAACAGGCCTAAGTTGAAACCTTGCACAAACTTCGTCCCACCGTCATAAGCCCCACTACCTCCTGATGTCACCCCAGATTCCATCTGTAAATATGTTAGGAGAGAGCCTATAGTTACACAATTAAAATAAAGGCTAGAACACATAGGTGTGAATGAGATACAGAGTGAAAACAAAATGAACCAAAAGTTCAGAATTCTGCCTGTTTCCTTACAGAGGGTCGTCTTAGGGAATGGGGCTGGGGCAGAGTGGGGTGGGAGGGTGGCATCTGAATTGATTTGGAGAAAGTCTAGAAAGAGGACAGACTGGAAGTCCTTCACAAATTCTGTAACTTGCCACAATCAGCCCTATTTATCTTCAACTAGAATTAGCCTGTGAACGGAGCTATTTCATATCACGAGTAGGAAAACGGAAATTGGCTTGCTTACTCTTTATGCTTGGAAGTCTTTATGTCACATTCATTTCACACTAAATGCTCGAAGTTTTGATGGCACTTGATTCAGTGAAAGGTCTCACTGGAAGATGAATGCTTATTCCTACATAAAATCAATGAATGTAGCTCAGTTGAGTGAACCTTCTCGTTTTTGGCCGTTGGCACATCAGATGAGCCTCCGTCAGTGTTCTCAGCTTTGACTACCCACTGGGGAGCTTTAAAAAACCACTGGTGCCTGGGTCTCAACCCCAGAGATTCTAATTTAATTGGCCCGAGTCATGGCTTGAGGAGCAAGCATTTTAAATTTCCCCAGATGATTCTGACATTCGGGAAGGCTTGGAACCCTGGGCTAGATTAAGGATTAGGTGCGTGGGCTAAGCCTGTAATTTATACAGCCTGGCAAAAGTCTCTCGTACACTCGATTCAGTGATGCTTATTGAGAAGCTACTCTCTTCAAGGGTCTTTTCTTTTAACCTCAAGTTTGCTGTTTTATGAATAGGTATCATTTGAAAGAAAATAACCAGAATCTTACAATTTTATTGTTTGGTGTGGCTTTAAGCAATCTAATCCAAATCTATTATTCTACAGAGAAATACCAGTTGGTAAGAGGAATTAAAAATTGCTAGTGCAGGGGCCAGCCCCGTGGCTGAGTGGTTTAGTTCGCGTGCTCTGCTGCAGCGGCCCAGGGTTTCGGCGGTTTGAATCCTGGGTGCGGACATGGCACTGCTCGCCAGGCCATGCTGAGGTAGCATCCCATATAGCACAACTAGAAGGACCCACAACTAAGAATATACAACTGTGTACTGGGGGGCTTTGGGGAGAAAAAGGAAAAAAATAAAATCTTAAAAAAAAAAGTGCAAAACCATCTTTCCAACTGGAAAAAAAAGAGAGAGAGAGAGAGAGAGACAAAGTAAACTGAAAGCAAAACCTTGGGAACTTTCCTCAGTGGGTCAGTAGATAGCATTCTTTTTTTAATGTGGTAAAAAACAGACAGCATAAATTTACCATCTTAACAATTAGTAGTGTTAACTATATGCACATCGTTGTCCAACAGATCTCTAGAACTCTTTCATTCTGCATGACTGAAGCTCTAAACCCATTGAACACCAACTCCCTTTTCCTCCTCTCCTCAACCCCTGGCAACACCATTCTACTTTCTGTTTCTATGAGTTTAATTACTTTAGATACCACTTATAAGGAAATCATGCAGTAATTGTCTTTCTATGATTAGCTTATTTCATTTATTCTAATGCCCTCAAAGTCCATCCACGTTGTCGCATATGACAGGATTTCCTTCTTTTTTAAGGCTGAATAACTTTCCATCGTGTGTGTATATATATATATATATCTCACATTTTCTTCATCCATTCATCTGTTGATGGATATTTAGGTTGCTTCCACATCTTGGTTATTGTGAATAATGCTGCAATGAACACGGGTGTGCAAATATCTCTTTGAGACTAGATAGTATTTTAGACTTATCAAACAGTGAACCATTCTAAGCACATAGCTGACAAATCTTCTGTAAGCGAGACTCAGAATAACAAATTCAAATTGACATGTGAAGGAAAATCAATATGGTGCCATTTGTCAATTTAGAGGCATATGGGGAAGCTCAGAATTTCGTTCTTCTCTCCACTTTTCCCTGAGAACTGCTTGTGAATTTTCTTTTTTTAATCTATAAATTATTCTGTTTGATATGATACATTTTTTCTTTTCTTAAAAACAATCTTTTGCACAAACCCACAAAATTAGAAACAAGAGGAAGAATGATTATAAAGAGAAAATTAGAATAATTTTAAGATAATAACGTATTTGAACATCTTCAGATATGTTTGAAAATCTGGAAGAAATGGATAGGTTTCTAGGAAAATAAAAATTACCAGCATTGTTTAGAAAGAGAAAGAACAGGTAAACAGATTTTTCATGGAATACATTCATTTTCAAAAATCAACTTCCCCTACCTCAGATGGTTTCATAGGTTCATTTTAGCATACTTTCAAGGAATTTATAATTCCAATTCTGTTTAAATTACTCTGAGTCCAGAGAGAGTAGATATGATTCTAAATTCTTTTTTTAAAGCTATTATCATAACGCTACCCAAAGATGCTACCCATAATGCTATACAAAGATGACACAAAAAAGGAAACTATAGATGAGCCTCCCTTATGAATATCTGTAACAGTATGTTAAATAAAATATTAGTGTGACAGGGAACTTTTTCAAATATTTGGATTTATTTAATTTTTTAACTTTTTTAATCTTTTTTTTGAGGAAGATTAGCCCTAAGCTAACTACTGCCAGTTCTCCTCTTTTTGCTGAGGAAGCCTGGCCCTGAGCTAACATCTTGCCCATCTTCCTCCACTTTATATGTAGGACGCCTACCACAGCATGGCTTGCCAAGTGATGCCATGTCTGCACCCAGCATCTGAACTGGCGAACCCCGGATGCCGAGAAGCGGAACACGTGCACTTAACTGCTGCTCCACCCGGCTGGCCCCTGGATTTATTTAATTTTTAATTTATGGTTTTTTCCATCCCCTCAGCTCTTCCTTTGTGATGGAGCAGGTGGCCAGCTCTGTCCTTTGTCTCAGGGGAAGTTTGTGGCAACACGGACCCCAGGTCTGGCTTCTAAAGGGCAAGGCCTACCGAGGAGATTTCTGAGGGTCTTGGAGGGAGGGGTGAGGGATGGCCTCTGATGAACTCAGAGATGGGGAGGGCTTTCCCCCAGACCACCATCCATGTCATCTGAGGAGCACTGGGGCCTGGAAGGGGAAACAGGACTAGGTGGGCCCGTGAGCGGCACAGGGCTGGCCTGCTCCTGGCCTTGGCCCTGCGGAGCAGCTGGGCAGTCGGGTCTGCCTTTGTTCTGTGTGTTCACTGTGGTAGAGGAGCAGTGGGACCACAGCTGGACCCGCAGGGAGTATGGGGCAGACCATGGTGCCTGGCGGACAGTGCAGAGTGAGAGTTGATGCTTGAGCAGCCCTCCGCAGAGCCTGGGTTCTCAGTGGGGCTCCGAGCCCTGTACACTACTAGGGGGTGGGGATGAGGACAGGGAGTGAAAATTAAGTAGATTTAAGGAAAATCAGTAAGTACTACTCACCTGAGTATAACACCATTACATTAGCAATTAAATCCATCTTCACAATAAAATAACAAATCACAACAAAGCATAGTTTATTTAAATAATGTAGCAATCTTCAGTTTTTGAAAATTTACTGATACAATTACAATATAAATTAAAGATGAGAAACCATATGGTCATCCCCAAGAATGACAAAAAGGCATGTTACAAAAATCAGTACTCGTGACTGCTTAACAAATCCATGTCTTTTGCTGTTAAAAACAATGCTGCAATGAATGATCTTGAACACACATTTTTCCAATCTTTCTTCCTGAACTACTGACCTTGAAAATTGGCATATATGCCATTTCAATATCAGACACATCTTTTTGCTTGTTATTTTAGGACTAGAATTTTGTTTTACGTGAACAGATGAAGTATATAGGCTGGCTACCCGTTCTCAACCACCGTGGCTGAGTGGTTAAAGTTCCACCCACTCCACTTCTGTGGCTTGGGTTCAGGGGTTCAGACCCTGGGTGCGGATCTGCTCAACTCGTCAACCATGCTGTGGAGGCATCCCACATATAAAAAACAGAGGAGGAATGGCACAGATATTAGCTCAGGGCTAATCTTCCTCACCAAAAAAAAAAAAAAAGTAATATAGAAAATTCCTACTTCCTGATTCCGAGTGGAATGAAATAGTGCTCACTGATTGGCTGTAGAGTCAACGTTAGATGATTGAATTGCCTGTGCATAAGTGTGGAGATTCCCAACACCACCAGATGGATGCATTAACATTGGTTTCCTGTCATAAATAGTAAATTATTTCAAATTTTAGAAACTACTAGCTATTAAAAAAAGACTTTCAAATGTATTTTTCTGAGTGTCAAGAGATAGAAAATATCTCTGTTACAAACCGGTAGAATTTCATGTCCGAGTCACATAATATCACAATTTTCTTAAGAGCATAGGTTACATGTAATTAATGTTCTAAAAAATAAAAAAGGTCATTAATTAACCATCATCTAATATTAAATTTAATGGATAGTGAAGACTTCTCTTCTTTGGAAGTTAGCTCTCCAACAGTTTGTTTTTTGAAAGCATTTGTTCATAATTTCTTCCTGGCTCTTGGTATTATAAAAGTGAGCAAGTGCCTGTGTTATCACAGATATAGAGTTGACATTTTACAACAACCTTTTAAATAGTTTGGTATTAACGCAGAGATATATTTGTAAATCAAAAAAATCAAATATATTTCCTATATTTTACTGCTAATATCGAATCAGTTTGTTTTATAGAATTCAGAGCAATCCATTAAGAGGTCCAGCATCATACTGCAAATGAAATATTTGGTGCCTATTTATTCAGTTCCCAAGGTTTCTGCAGGAGAGCACCTTTTGCAAAAGGAACGTCAGTAGCCAAATAGCCAAATGTATTACATGACTAAAACAGTGTATGGAGTATGACAGAAAACAAAATTCTACTACTCTAAGGGTTATTTGTAACGTAGAAAGTGATGGTGAAGTAAGCACAAGCAAGTTCATCCTTTTGGTGTCTTTTCAACGATAGTAATTTAAAAATGCTTCACTGTGTGTTTTTATGTTTCTACATCATTCTCCCAAGACGCAGCTCATCGCCAGCTGACTACTTAGCAGCCCAGCTGGTAACTGCATTTATGAAGGCCACAGAATGGAGTCTCTTTGGCACTTCATGACACACACCTTCAGCAGTGGGATTTCCTCTGCATATTAATGTATATATGACACATTTTCCCAACTTCCTCTTTTATCCCTATATCTTTGAGGTGTATTTTCCTGGGTCCAGATGAAAATTTCTTGGATGTTCAGTATTTAGTTGGGGGAGGGTGTGTGTTTGGGCGAAGAGAGTGGTATATATAAATGACTGCCTGGCTGGAAATCCAGCTGCAATGTTTCCTCCCATCTGAGTAGCACCTCTTTGAAGTGCTTTTGTCTTCTCAGAGGGGAGGGAATCAATATGCTGTACTTCATGTGAACATGGCCTCGTGTGTCTGCAAATTGGACTATTGAGGGGCATTAGGATCAGGAAAATATGGGATGACTTTGCCTTGTATGTACTTAACAGATTTCACATGAGGGGAGAACCTCACATTAGATGAAGTCTGATTAAAGGCAACCATTGAGTAGAAAGGATTATGCTAATGCCCTCCAGAATGTGGCAGGGAGAGTCTTACTGGTTGGGTTTGAGGGTTGCCTTTTTTTCTTAGATTCTTTTTGGTTTAACATACATCTTCTTTCCTTTTTGATTCTTCAAGTTGAGACATATTCAGTGAATTTTGTCCAGTGGAGGAGACACTCATCCGTGTATGGCGGTGTAATGGGAAGAAACCAGGACTGGAGGCCTGTTTTCTGGATTAACTGAGAGCATTTTCTGCTTTCTTAGTCTGAGTAAAATAGTACACAGAAATAACACATACACGGGAGAAAATGGAAAGCTTCTTAATAGTAAGCTAAGAAATACATTAAGTGAGACAGGAACATGAGCTTACTCTGGTGGGAACTTGGAGACAGGAGCTTAAGGTCCTTACACTGGGACGTCCCTCTCCCTGGGGACTGGATGCATGAAGGGAAGAAGAGACAGCACAGCCACAGTACGCCTGCGGGCTCACATCCGACTGTCCAGCAGCCCTGCCTTGTCTTCCTTCTTGGCCCAGGATGGGGAAATTCCCGAAAGTTCCTAATAAATTTCTCCTCTCTTCTGAGGAATGGAGGTGGCTTTGCCTGCTCGTTTACAGAAATGAAACTCCAACTTTTGTATGGAGTGTTTGCAGCAAGGACAAACAAGGAAGCAGGGTATCATATCATAAGAATGGTTTTTGTTGTACAGAATAGAAGATTTAACTCTCACTGGGTTAATAACTAAGAGATTTATTGGCTCACGTTATTGAAACAGTCCAGGGAGGCCAGGCTGCGGGGGAAGCTGGGTGTGGGCTCTTGCTGTGTGTCTCTGATTTACTCAGTTTGTCCTCATGTCACTCAGCTTTGTTCACGTGCTGGCTTTGTCCTCATCCTCTCTTTCTTCGTGGTCACAGGATGGCTTTGGCTTCCAGACTGCATGTCCTCACAGCACATTTTTTCAGAGCAGGAGGGAATATCTATCAGGGCCACTTTGTGGCACCACTCCAGGGGCACAATTCATGTGGGATATAAAGTGGCATTCAGAGTGGTGACAGTTGGCAGCAGTGGAATCTGTGACACAGAATTCCTAGCAAAATTCTTGATTCTCCCTGTGTTTGGACCAGTGTAGGCCCCATGTTCACTCATGAACCAGTCCTTTGATTGATTTAATTGAGGACCGTGGAAGCCACCCCTGTTGAAAAATTGAGTAAGATTCATTGGAACCACATGGATTTCCAAAAGAAGTGGGGGATGATTTTTAAGGGACAAATGGAGAATTTGTTTTGGAGGAAATCAGCAGTATCCGTACTGCTTCAGAGCTTTTGGAGGAGAGCTGTCCCTTGTTCCCCATGACAGCTACCTTGAGCATGCAACCTCTCCATTAGCTTTCCATCCCTCTTTCCTGCCACTCTTCAAACTGTTCCACTGGGTTTCTGTCTCCACCATTCTACTCGAGTGGCTCTTACCTTGTCAAATCCGGAGATCTCTAAGTCTCGATAGACTTGAGCTTGCAGTATTTGATAATCTGGTTATGACTTCTTCCCCTGACTTTCTCGACACCATTGCTAGTCATCATCTGTACTGATGGCTCCCACTGAAGTCACCCATGATTATTCAAATGTCTAAAGTGGGCTCCAGTGAGTCCACAGCATTATGTTATATCATTGCCCCTTCCCTTCTGGTTTTAAACAAAAAATGTTTTTCCCCCATAAAAAGCAATTATTACAGAATAGAGTTATACATCAAGTAATATGATTATAAAATGCTTTATAATATCATTATGGATAATTTGGAGAGTTCAGAAAAGAGAAAAGAAGAAAATATGAATCTGTAGTCCTGTAATCCAGGTATAAACATTGCCAGAGCGGTCAATTTGATGTAAGTATTTTAAAATAAGTGTGATTAAAGGATTTTGGGTAAAATTTAAAAATTTTTTTCTATTTACTTGGATCATTGTAGAAAAATAGAAAAACACTAGAAATAAACCTTATCCCCCAGGGAAAGCCACAATTAGCGTTTTTGTATTTCCTTACTGTTGTGGGACGGCGTGAAGACGTGCTTGGAAAGTTAACATCCTCAGCAGGAGTTCTGTTACTCTTTTACAATGGAAAAAAATCCCAACAACTTTTGTGTGGTGGCAGTTTTTTAACCGCTACTGGTATCTGCACCCAGTGTTCCATATGTACCTCAACTCCGCTGTCACCTCCACCCCCTTGCCTCAGCCTGTTCTCGGTGTATTTCTGTCTCGGTGTGTGACAACAGCAGTCATCCCCATCACTTAAGCCAGACACGTGAGAGTTCACCTAGAGTTTTATTTCCTCTCCTTAACCCTTCAAATCTAACCAACAATAATGTCTGCTGATGATACAGCACTTACTATGTGCTCCTAAACATAGAAACAGTGCTCTTGAACACTTTGCGTGTGTCAGCTCGTTTAATCTCTATGGTTACCCTATGAAGCAGGTATTGCTTGTCAGGGCTGGGGCTAGGGCGAGTCAAGTGAGGCACCTAGGGAGCAAAATTGAAGGAAGCACTTGCTCTCAGAGTTACCAAGTGCAGGCGTCACTTGCTGTGCCCTCGTTCCAGCCCTGCTCTTTCTTACGCCCATTTTCTAGATGAGGAAACTAAGGAACAGAAAAGTGGGATCGTTTGTCAGGCTCAGGCAGAGTTGAGGTTTGGCATCTGTCCAGTCTGACTCTGGAGTTCACAAGCTTGACTGTTCCATGACACTGCCCCACAGGCTCACCGCCCCTCTTCTCCCAGTTAGCTCTTAAATCCGCCTTTTCCCTTCCCATTGTTCAACCCCTCCTTATCTCCTGCCTGGGCTATTGTGATGATTGTTAGCTGGTCTTCTGGCCCTCAGTGGAGCTTCTGTCAGACCTGTGAGCCTTAACACCATTGGAGTTATCTCCAGCTGACCTGGGTAACTCAGGGCTGATTCCAGCTCTGGCAGCACACAAGCATGAATCGACCCAGTTGAGCACTCTTTACTCCAGGCGTTTAAAGATGGAAAAGAGAAACATAGGTGGGCAAACACTGAATTGATATTAATCATCGTCTAGCTCTCCCGTTCCTTCACTCGTGCTCCCAGGTGAGAGTCTTTTCAGGTCCATGCATTTTTCCCTGTAGAATTGCTCGTAGCGGGGATGGGCTCAAAGTCTCCTTCCAGTTCCTGGCTTTGTTGTGCAGCTTCCCGTATTTGCTGGCCAGGGAAAGCAAGAAGATTGGGTTTGGGTATCGGACCATCACCCCAGCAGGTTGGCAGTATATCCTCCACAGGAGCTCCATTCTCTTACTGGGGCCCAGTTGTCATAGATGGCTCCCAGCCATCTATGATAGTTCCACCTCAGCGATCCAAGACCAGCTTCTATGCACTGTCTATTCTGAAGCTGCACATTAGGAGAAAGTGTCTTCATTCTCATTGGCTTATTTACCCCAGGACCCACACAGAGGAGTTAAGGGGCAGTTATTTTCATCTCGTGATTCATCTGATTTAGAGATATAACTTTAGTGATGGATGATATAAAAGCATTTCTCTGGCAAAGTCATGTTGACCCACATAAAATAATTTCTAAGCCATTGTATGTTTTCAACCACAAACATATTTACTGAGTCTCAACAGGTCATTGTGACTTTGCTTTATTCATTCAGGGGGAGAAAAGATATGTTCTTTATAGAAAATTCTCAAACTTAATTAGGCACAGGACTTTAAGAAATATCCCGTAGAATTACCTTGCTAAATTGGAAATCTGATTGTCATAGTCACAGCCAGTATCTGCTGAGGGACTATGTTTTGCCAGGCACTGTTCTAAGTACTTTGTGTGCATCAACTCACACAGATATTCAGAGCAACCCTAAGAGGTGAGTTCTGTTGGTCCGGCTCCGTAGTCGAGTGGTTAAGTTCGTGCACTCCGCTGCAGTGGCCCAGGGTTCGCATCCTGGGCACAGACATGGCACCGCTCGTCAGGACATGTTGAGGCGGCGTCCCACATCCCACAACTAGAAGGACCTGCAACTAAGATATACAACTATGTACACGGGGGGTTTGAGGAGATAAAGCAGAAAAAAAAAAAAAAGAAGATTGGCAACAGTTGTTAGCTCAGGTGCCAATCTTTAAAAAAAAGAAAAGAGATGGGTGCTGTTTTTGTCCTCACTCTGCAGATGGGGAAACTGAGGCACAGGATGACAACGTATTTTCCCCAAATGACCCAAATGGCAAGTGACACAGCCAGGATTTGGTCTGGGCAGTCTGGCGTCAGAGGTCATGCTCTTACTCACTCTGCTAATATGCTTAAAATCCTCCAGAAAGTCCTACTGGCCGCCAGATAAAGTCAATGTTCCTTAGAACAGAACACATTCCTCTCTAGCTCCTTACGTGTTGATTTATCGGAACCGAAGAGCTTGCTGCTACCTGCACATGCCGTGATGACCCACACCTGCAGTCTCTAAGACTCCTCTCTTCCTCGGTCTCCCTCCTCTTCTCTATGGTCCACCTGGTGACCTCCCCCTTCCCCTCTTCCTCTCCCACAATTTATTTCTCTCTGTGGCTAGTACTTTTACTTCTGTGTCTTTCTCTTTCCTTCCTATCGCCTTCATCCATTCATAATGAAGAGAAGTAAGGTATTATTGCAGGGGTGTGTGGAGTTTCCTTAAAAAGTGAGGAGTATGTTTAGTATCTGATAAAACAAGTGAGAATAGTGATTTATAACCGTGACTCCAGTCCGTCCCCCCGAACCATTCCTGAGTGGTCTTCTCCGACTGTCCTTGAAGGTGCTCCTAATTTTTAGAACCCAAACTGTACTTGGAATTATGTAATTATTATTTCATTTAAGTGTAAAGAAATTCAGTCCCAGGGAGGTTGACTTGGCCAAGGTAACACAGTTAATTAGAGACAAATTCCAGATTCAGTCCAGGTTGTCTGACTCACAAGACTAGTCACTCCTCTGTCCATTTTAAGCCTGGTTGGATAAGGGAAAGAAAATGGAAAAGTTCTTGCTTTACTTCCTATCCCACATTTCTCCTCTCGCCAGCAATCCATTTTTCCCCTTTGGCCTGAGTTTGTGATGTATAAGTATCTGCCTCTCTTTCGAGAGGGTACCAGGAGGACCCCTTAGCTCTCCTCTCTTTTCCCTAATCTTCCCCCAGGCTAACCCTTTCTCTTGCCTTGTCTCAAATTCATTCCTCTGATTGCTCACAAGAAAACATTATGCAGACTATCATGTTTATTAACTCTGAGGGATTTACTCTAATAAAACCAGTACAGAGAAGCAGAAATCATGTGCTTGTCATGTGAATTGCATGTGTTCTCTCATTGCCCATCATTAAAAAGAAAATATTACTCAAGCTTTTATTTGAGTGTGTGCAGTAAGTAAAACAACTTGACCCTGGAGAAAACAGAAATGTCGATTCAGCTATGAGTTGATACCACGGATAGCCTTCCCTTCCCATTAAGATAAAGGGTAATAGCATCAACCAGCTATGTATGGATGGTGGTCCAACCACCAACGATATGGATGGACCAGAGCACACAGATATAAAATGGCATGTGTGACCTCAGTGAGAGGGACCACAGGTAAAGGTCGCAGGAAAGAAAGCACTTCACAGACATCAGCAAATAGCAATTATTTACCGACAGCCAGGCATCTCAAATAACAGCATAGATCTTAGAACCACTTCAAAGGAAACTGTCAGGAAATAGACAAGTCATGAATTCGAGGACTTCTGAGATTCTGGAAAGTCAAATGCAGAGCCTTCAGATATTTGCATTAAGGTATATCATGACCAATTATTTCTGGAAATTGCTCAAAGCCTGTCGTGGAAACAGAAGATGAAGATCATTTTCTGCCACTCAGTGATGCCTGTATACTGCTGGAGACTTGGAGCATGTTTAAAGAAATAAATCCTGAAGTCATGAAAAATGTATTTTGTGCCTAAAACGTAAGATTTTTTTCCTTTGAAAAGTAGCATTCCATGACTTACTTTCTCTTACCAGGTAAGTGGAATCGATCTTGGAGGTGTTTCTTAAACTAGCTGCACCATTTAATTTGCAGAAGTGCATCTGACTTTTTTAGGTTTGTTAAGCTCTCCTTCAGGAGAAATATATGGACAGGGAGCAATCATTAATTTTGATGACTATACTGGTTTTATGATAATTGTAATTAAATATAAAAAAACTAAGTTAAAAATGTTATGTTTGGTACATAGCAAATAGAGTCTTTCTTTTGCAATTTTTGATTTTTAAGGACATTGACCTTAGGATTATATATTCCTCATAAGTAAATTAATGATTAAGAGCTTTAAAGTATAATTATTTAAAGTAGTAAAAAAAAAACCAATTAGACTGGTTATTTCATTTCTTGGTCTTGAAATTTATGAAAATCATTCCCAGGACTACTTATTTTTCAACGAACAAACGCATTTCTATTCCAAATCCGTAAAAGTGGGCATCGGTCTTTCACAAAACAAATCACCGCACTGGCACCACTCATAGCCTCGTATTGTGGACTTTTTGTATAAATGGACAGAAACTCTAGCTACAACCACTTTACAATCGTGTGAAATTGGATTTGCTTTTCTCTGGGCACGTCCTTGCCAGACCCCTCCCCCAGGGAGCAGCGAGGTGGCGAGCAGTCAATGCCCATCTCCCCTTCCTTCTGGCGCTGACCCCGACTTCTGTCAGATCACCTCCAAAGTTTGTGTCATTTTTGAGTCTCTTTTTGCCATTCTGGTCACAAAGGCGCCCTTTTCTTAAATGTAAGACTTATTTATTCTGGTTAACTAGATTTGTCTTTTAATTAGAAACATGCTCGTATGCGGGATAAGGGAACAATTCCTCATCCCTGTGTGAAAGAGTGAGCGCTGAGCTGCAGTTAGAAGGGGCAGTGATGGCCCAGCAGAGGCCACTTTGCTCCGTGCACCTGTCCACCTCTCAGACTGTGGCTCCCCACGTCCCAGGCTCGTTACAGGTGAGGGAGGGAGCTTTGCCCACGTTTCCTTGTTTGTTCAAACACATTCTTCTGAGAGCCTAGTGGGTTCCAGGAACTGCACTTGATGCTTGGGATGCAGAAGTGAAAGATATAGTTTCTGATTTCAAGTTCACAATCTGAAAGGTCAGAAAAGCCAACTCTGAGGAAGAGAGTGCAGCATGAGAAGTGTTATTGTAGCTGTGCTGACATAGAGAAGGGGCCCTCGAAATGACGGGGATGAAGAGAAGATGAGAGTTTCTGGAGGCATTGAAAAAGCATGTGCAAAAGCACTGTGGTCTGAGTACTGCAGCCTTGGGAAAGTGTGCACAGGTTAGGGCTGCTGTTGTGTAAAGTGTGTCAGAGGGACCGGCAGGAAATGAGTTTGGACTTTTTGTGAGGATAACTGATAGTCATTAAAAGATTTTAAGCAAGGGAAGGGCATGATTATATCTGCATTTTTGGTAACTTTGCGTGCTGAAGCCAAGATAAGAGGGAGGGAGGAATTTGCTACATAAACCCCTATGAAAAATGATAGGGGCCTGAACTATAACATTAGAGGTGAAGATGTAGAAAAAGGGCACATTCAAAAATGTTTTCGAGGCAGAATCTAAAATGTCTTCTAATGTGCTGAGAGTGGTCAACTGAGAGTGAGGAGTCTCCTTGACCTGCTTCAGTGTCTGGATTCAGGGTTGGGTGGAAGGTGGAGCCGCAGGCACGGAGGACAGAGAGGAGGAGGGAGAGTTTTGGGGGTGACCAACGACAGTGAGCCAAGTCTGGGGAGTGGGGCTTTGGAGAAGCTCAGCGAGCGTCAGTTCCTTCTTCTCCTGTTTCTTCTTCCCGTGGAATACTTGTAGATGCCTAGTAGGCATTAGCCACGTGCGTCTGGGCTGGAAATAGGTCTGCAATTAATCAACACTGAGATGGTACTTTCAGCTATGGAAATGGATGGAATTGCCCCAGGACACGTACGCAGAGTAGAAAAACAGGAGGCAGCGGACTGAGCTTTGCAGCAAATCAGTATCAAAAGGCCAGAGGGTGGGAGAATGACTAAAATATGTTGTTTTCTATGTTACATTTCTACTACATATTTCAAGTAGATAGAACATCGGATGTTTAGAATTTGGCTTGAGGAATATTCCAACAGTTTTCTGAAAATCAGTGGAAACAACTGGTTTCACTCAGTGGAGTTGAGTGGTGACCTAATTTTGAGATAAATTGTTTTTTGTAGCAATACAAGGTAAGGGCACCGAAAGTGCTGGTTTTGACTGGTTCTAAAGTGCACCTACCAATGAACCCACGTTCTGAATGGGTGCAGGTCGCAGAAGGTGGTCGTTTTCTGTGGTCTACTGATAGTTCCCCAATACCCGGTGGATTCTCCCCCACGTCCAGAGCGCTGAGATCGGGTTCCTGTGCTGGTTGTGTTGCTGCTGTCACCCTTTTCATTTGTTCAGTTTAGTGATCTACACAGAAAGAATGTTCTTAAGACCCTTTTTCCTATTCCGATTTTCTTCATTTTCACACCGAGAAGCCAACTTTCTCTCTGAGAAGCTTCCTTTTCTTTTCTCTAAATAAAAAGCTATGATTTAGATATAAACAAATACACTGGGAGGAAGTACAATGCCTGCTGGGTGCTTGAAAGGTGTTGTGATGGTGGCCAGTGGGACTCTGTGTGGCTATAAATTAGGCAGAGTGCTGGGCGCCTCCGGAAGAAGCGTGGGAGATGGAAGAGGCAGTGGGGTTGTGAGTAAGAAAGGCACACTCAGGCAAGTTAAATTGGAAGTGGGAGTTACTTAATGGGTAGCAAAACAAAACAAAAGAAGAAAAGCGATTCCCTATCAGTCTTGAAAAATATAAAAGAAAGAGAAATTTATTTTTGAAATTTCTCCCTCTTTATATTCATCCTTGAGGTCCACTCCAGGGGTGCCATCATTCAGAGCCTGCTGTGTGACACTGGGGTCCTCATGCTGTCCTCATACTGCCTTCTGAGCTGCCCAGGATTTGCAGTGGTGGGAATCCCATGATGAGTCCTGTCTCATGAAGACATCTCTCTGATTTCCTTCCTCCCCATCTTCTCCCTGTGGGAACACTATTCTCCCTGTGGAAACACTATTCTCCCTGTGGGAACACTATTCTCCCTGTGGGAACACTATTCTCCCTGTGGACACACTATTCTCCCTGTG
>NC_060269.1:2294620-2441811 GCF_021613505.1 Equus quagga | reverse complement strand
AAGGGTACAAACTTGCAATGAGTTGTAAATAAGCCATAAAGATCTAATGCACAGTATAATGAATTTAGACAATAATATTGTACTATAATGATGTAATGTGATAAATATAACTACAATGGCAATCATATTACAATATATGAGTATCAAAGTAACACTTTGTACACCTTATATTTACATGTTATATGTCAAATATATTCAATTAAAAAACAGATCTGACATGAAGTCAATCAAAATAAATTGAAATCGATAAGGTTATCTGAAATGTGGATTTATACTCACCATCATTAGTGGTTAATGTCGCTCTAAATTTAATTTGCCTTGAAATATAAGCTAGTGAGAGTGGAAAGCATTCAAAAATATTTTACATTTAATTTTTAATCCTCTTATTTTTCCTTTTGGAAATATGTTTTATCTCACTGATAAATAGGGTTGTGCGTCAGAAAAGTATGGAAAATATTGGCATAAACATTAGGGGACCCTTGAAAGGCTTTCAACAGACATATTTTCACTTAGAAAGCTGGGAATGGAATAAAATACAGGCAAAAAGTTGAGTTTAGAGGATGGTGTAGTAACTCAGCCGAGAGATGATTAGGACCTGAAATAAGGAAGTAGTAAGAATACACAGGAGTGGGCTGTTTTCTAAGTGATCTGGGACACAGAATTAAGAAATGTGATGACTGACATACAGGAGGCAGGCACAATGCTGAGGTTAAGATGGAATCAAGAAGGACTGCCAGTTCCCTAGGTTTGCTGAAAGAGTGGGTGTGCATCCCCGTGTGTCTCATGGAGATGCGAACAACTCCCCAAGCTCCTTCATGAAGAGTTCAGAACACATTCCTTTTTTTTCTAATTGACATATAACACCATATTAGCTTCAGGTGTACAACACAATGACTCGATATTTGTGTATATTGAGAAATGAGCACCACAACAAGTGTAGTTAACATCCATCACCATACATAGTTACAGATTTTTTTCTTGTGATGAGAACTTTTAAGATCCAGAATACATTCTATATATTGCTAGTCTTATCTGTTTCATATGGAATTATTAGGTACAATTATAAAGAGGTAATCTCTGACTTTCAAATGATTTAGTTTAACATACATTTAATGAACATCTCCCTAATATCTCTGTTCATCAGGTCAGTATTGAAATTTGAGAAATACGTTCCACTTGGGGTTCTTTTCATTAAATGACAAGAGATATGCATGTGTCAGCACACTTATTATATATTTATTGTATATGTGTCCATATTTTTCACTCACGGATCATTCCTTTCAAGTCTATTATATAATAAAGGACAACTATGAAAAAAGAAAACCTATAATCATAAAAACATCTGTACCATCCCTTCCCTGTTTCCCTTGTGCATTGCAACGCTGCCATTTTCCTTTTCTGAGCCCTTCTGTCTGTCTTTTCTCACAGCCTCTTTCTGAGAGTGGAAAAAGCTACAATTATTAATGATACAATGATAAGTGAGTCTGAAAAGTAGAACGAACTCTAAGCCAAAACAAGTGAACAATTACACTATTGCTGCCAGTGAGAAACACACCTAAAAATACAGAACTGCATGGCTGAAGGAGAAAAACAGAGGGAAGGGAACAGAACAAGAAGGGAAATGTGGCAAAGGAAAAAGAGAGGTGGCATCTGCCACAAAGAATACAAATGGGTCTTCCTGAGCTCCGGCGGCGACCTTGGTAAAGCTGTTGCAATTCTTGTCGAAAGTTATAGATTATTCTGATATGTGGAAGTAAGTTATGTGTGCTTCATGTTAATAAAAAAGAAAACAAAAGATTTCAATTATTTTTGAGGAATACCTAAAGCATTTCCTTGGAAAATTTGTGGATCGTAGACACCCAGGCTGCGAGTGTTTAACAAAGAGAAGAACACTGGGAGGTTTCTCCCTTCTTCTCTTTTTGGCTCCTCATTGTTTTAGAATTCCTGACACAATTAATTAGGCAAAAATAAAACGCAGAAGGAATTCCTACTGGCATTTAGCAATATAAATATTTTGTGTACAGGGATGATGTTTTGTTAACATTCTGCAATCCCCTGTTTTCAATTTCCTCCATTCTTTTATATAATAAAGTTTCAGTTACGCCTCCGGATACAGGGTAAATTAGGCAGAGTTTAAAGCCCTGTCTTCCTAATTACTCTTCTTGTAAAATATCCTGAAATTCCACTTAATTGGTTCCTTCAGGAGTTTAAATAGAAGAATACTAACAAATTTACATGTGATGAAATGTTTGACATAAGACTCAGAAATACTGGATTTATCCCATACCTGCTTGGTCTTACTTAGATTATTCTTTCTCCGTCTACAGGGGCAAGTATTTAGTTTCCTGGTTCTTTCTTGATTCATGTTCCTAAGGACCAAAAAGAGGCTTTTTACAACTCTCAGGGAGACTAGTCTACCATCTACGAGATAACAAGAGTCACAAATTCTTAAATTTTTACTTTCTGAATTTAATCTTGTTTAAACTTCATGACAGAATGTCTTCCCTTATCCAGATTTTCATTATGCACTAAAGCCAAGTGTAATATCACTTTTAAAAGGTCTATGTAATGCATAAAACAAAATGTGGTATGTGTACACACACACACACACACGCACGCATGCACACATGCCCTGGAATATTATTCAGCCTTGAAAAGGAAGGCTATTCTGACACAGGCTATAACATACATGAACACTGGGGACATGGCACAGAGACTCAAGACATGCTGAGCGAAGCAAGCCAGTCACCAAAAGGCAAACGCTGGGCGAGTGCACTCACAGGAGCGGCAGGGTAGGACAGCCAGAGCCACAGGAGCAGTGGAAGCACCCTCTGAGGCAGCGTCTGACCCCACTGCGCAGGCGCGCGCGCGGGCTTGTCGAGGGCGCGGGTGTGATGCGCTGGCCGCCAGGGTGGCTCCTTCCAGTTTTCAGTCACCACGTGGCAACTGCTTCTATAAGAGAAATAGGCCGTGAACCCGCTCCTACGTATGAGTCGCTGCGCTCGGAACCCCGTCCCGTGCTCCCCGCTCCTGCCGGGACCCCTGGGCGCTGCAGTTCCCGCGGGCGCAAAGCCCAGCACAGCGGACCTCCCTCCGCTGCAGGGTGGGGCCGCGCCTGCAGGCTGCTTGCGGGTCAAGCCCAGGGCCTCCTCGAGAAGTTGCGAGCGTCGGGAGTCTACTGCAAGATGAGCGCAGAGCACGAGTAAAGAAGACGTAGTTCCTTTGGCTGTGAAATATGTGCAAAATTGTATCATTTCCTCGGGAAATAGTGTTACCCTATGGAAAGAAAAATAAAGTTTAAACATTCTGTTGTCCACCAAAAAAATTCGTAGGAGCAGACAGTAGAATGGTGGGTTGCCAGGGGCCGGCGCGGGGGAGGCGAATGCGGAATCATTTAATGCGGACAGTTTCAGTTTTGCAAGATGGAGAGAGTTCTGGAGATGGATGGCTGAAGGTAGCACAACGAGGTGAAGGTACTGAATGCCACTGTACTATACGCTTAAAAATGGTTAAGATGGTAAATTTTATGTTATTTAAATTTTGCCACAATTAAAAATAATTTTTGAAAAGATCTGTATGTTTTCTTGATCTTACACCACTTGTTTTCCATTTTTCTAAAAATGTGTATAAGTAACAAGAATATATTCTTCTTAGAGATTCAAACAATGAAGAATTTGATAGAGTAAAACAATAAATTCCTCCTTGACTTACGCTCGACTTCGCCTTTCTCCAGGGTCACAGGTGTGGTGTGTCCTTCCAATTTCTGTTGCCTACAGGATAGATATGTTTGACACAGACATATTATATATGGATTTCATTTAACTTCAGTGGGGTCATGTCATATACGTAAGCCTCAGACTTGGTTTTTTCATTTAGTATGTTTTAGAGATGTTTCTCACTCAGTGCATATGGCTTTTCCTCATTCTTTCTGATAGCTGCACAGCATTTCAGTGTACGGAAATACTATCATTTATTTACTTCTCTCTTGATGAGACATCGAAATTATTTCTTCTTTCATTTTCAAATGTCTGACCTTGGTAAATGTCCACCCTATGCTGAAGTATGTACTAAAATCTTTGCATGGAAGTATGCTCAGCACCTGCCATAGTCCCTGGCATGTATATATGACTTAAAGAACTTCTTAGATTTAGATTCTTTGAGGAGATGGCCTTGACTTCTATTCTTACTATACTATAAGATAGTAAAGAAAACATATATACATATATACATGCCAAATATATAAATGTGAATTATTATAACAAATGAGAGTACGGTTTTGTTTGGTTTTTTTTTTTTTTTGAGGAAGATTAGCCTTGAGCTAACTACTGCCAATCCTCCCCTTTTTGCTGAGGAAGACTGGCCCTGAGCTAACATCCATGCCCATCTTCCTCTACTTTTTATACGTGGCATGCCTACCACAGCATGGCTTTTTCCAAGTGATGCCATGTCGGCACCCAGGATCCGAACCCACGAACCCCAGGCCGCCGAGAAGCAGAATGTGTGAACTTAACCACTGCAATACCGGGCCGGCCCCAAAAGTGCAGTTTTTAAGAAGCTAAATTGAAGTGTGGTATCCAGAGGACTTTCTTGGCAGTGCAAAAACTGGCCAAGAATTATTTTCCCAAGTAAAACATTTATTGCAAATCCAGGGCTTGCTCTAGCAAAGATAAGGAATTTGAATTTCTTTTTACCCCTCTCCCAATTCCCTGCCTCACAACCACAGAGAATATTTCAAAAACACTTTAACGTCTTCCTAAAAGGAGGACATAATGGAAATGTGATGCATCCTGGACCACTGAAGCCCAGATAAAACTGAAATCATCCTCTTAGAGAAGGCAGTCCATAAAGACTATTGATCTATTGGATTACAAAGGAACTTGAGCTTTCTAACCAAGGCAATAAAATAGATGAATATTCTTAGTCCATTGCTTGTAAATGCTGCAGCTCTTTGAATGCTCACCCCAAGTTAAACCAAGCACACATCTGGTTGAGTCCCCTCAGCTCTATGAGGTTGACACTGTTACCTCCACTTCGCAGGTGAGGATACTGTAAGTTAAAGGGGTTCAGCATGTCCCGGAGGTCACGTGGTTTGGAGGAGCAGAAGCCGTAGCCAAGCCCAGGTCTGTTGGACTCAAGACCAGGACGCTCAGAGCCTGTTGCTCTATGCTGAGCAGCTTCACAACCCCTGGGGGATTCTTTTTCAAAGCTTTTGGCCATGAGATCTTCATAACCACCAGGTTTTGGTTTGTTTGTTTTTCTAAATTCTTTTGAAAAGACAAGATGAGAGAAAACAGAAGATTACAGCCAAAGGTATCTCCTGACCCTCCTTATCCTCTTCCAAAAAGAGAAAAGATCAGCTACAAAAATGTCTCCTGGCAACAAACTAAGATGCTCTGGGCCCCAGGCACCATTTGCAATGGTCATTTCTGCCATCTCCCAACTGACCTGAGCTCCAGCCCATGTTTGACCCCAGATCTACCCCGTTCCTGGCAAATACACATCCCCAATCGCTGACTGCTATGATGGTGCCCGTCCCCAACAGCCTCCTTCCCTGCTCCTCAAGAATTGAACTTGGTAGAGAAAACTGAGTTCAGAAGGCCAGTTAACTGCTTAGAGACTTCGTTTTTGTGCACAAGAGGCACAGGCTGAAGCAACCCCTACAACATATAAGAAATCATGGCCTAAACAACGTTAACCCTCTCTGTAGTTTCACAATATGAGTTATGACAATATCTGATGCCAGGACGTTTCTACCTAAGTTTTTATGTTTTTCTCAGCTCAACTAGAACAAGGTATGGTCCATCAAGAGGGAACTTTGGCTGTCTTAGCTCATAGCCTAGCCTAGTAAATGTTGTGAAGAATGAGCAAGTGAAAAAAAAGAAAAAAGGAAAAATAAATAAATATGATGAATGAATGAATGAATACATAGTGAACAAATAAATAAATAGCCAAAGAGATGTAACAAATTCATAATTTAAATCTGTGTTTCTTACCCACAGGAAACTCTGTTCACTGTTGTGTATATATAATTTTTAAAAGTTAGAAAAACTAAAAATAATAGGGGCAAGAAATTGAAAAGCATAGCAACCTTAAGCTATTCAGTATAAAACAACCCAAATAAGAGAATCGTTGAGAATGTTGTGTCACATTATGATTCATTAATTGTTATTCATAATAATAGTCCTGAGACAGTAAGAAAATGTTTAAACAATACAAATACCCTTTCTTTGAAAAAGGTAGAGAAATGTGTAACAACACTTTTAAAAGAGATTCTCTCAAAAAAAATTTTAAATTTTAGCACTTAACACAGATAAGCTATCTGGAAAAATCACTTACATGACTCATTTCATTCCACATATACCTAAAATATTAGATGTCTATTCCTACTGTATGGAACATTTTGTTTTTTAGTGGACCTCTTACTCTCTCCCTGAGACCCTGGAAGATAATGATTCTTGGCTTTTAACATCTAAAGAAACCATCAGCATCTCTCTTTTGGAAATTCATGCCTAGAACCAAAGACGCCCCTCCCTCTTTGCTTCTCACTCCAGCCCAGTACAACTAGTTCAGTATCCAGAGAGCCTGTGAAAGTTTTTTCTACATATGCCATTTACTGCCACTTCTAGCACTCCCTCTTTTTCCCATCTAATCTCCTCAGGCACTGAAATAAATCAAAAAGAATTGAAACAAATATGATTAAGGCATTCCAAGATAGAAATCACAAAACAAAAATTCTTAACGTTCAATTAAAGAGGTGGTCTGTTCCTCATCAGTCAATACTCAAAGGAGGTAACACACTTTACTCTGGTAATTTTGTCTTCAACTCCATTCATCTGAGAGGCAATGGGACAGATGTAGAGTTATAACTCAGATACAGTGTCTTTACTAAGATTAAACAGAAACCACCTCTTTTGAATCATATAAGACTAGTTGGAGATAGTTCCCAATACAAGCAATCTCTGTATTGCACTACTTTGATGCCAAGACAATGTGATACGGAAGGAGAGCAGGACTGGGAAAGGAAGCAGGTCTTCGGCCACAGTCCTTTTGAGGGCAAGACCTCTTTACCGTAGATCTTGCGATATAAGTTACAACTCAGTAGTGATAAATCAGGAACAGGAGCACAGAAGAACAAAAACCCTGACGCCAAAACACAGTAACCCTGGCATTCATCTTAGTAATAAAGGCTTTCTTTCTAGAAATTAGCCTCTTGGCTATC
This sequence comes from Equus quagga, assembly GCF_021613505.1. NCBI lineage: Eukaryota > Metazoa > Chordata > Mammalia > Perissodactyla > Equidae > Equus > Equus quagga. The sequence goes on along the minus strand of NC_060269.1, from coordinate 2,434,592 downwards.
GATGGAGACATTCAATTGTCTCTTCCTTACAGGAGAATCTTGTTGAATTTCTTCCTGGTTGCTCAAGCCAGGGACCAGGAGTCTTCCTTGACTCTCCTCCAGCTGCATCCCTTCAACCAAAAAGTTAACAAGTCTATAGCCATTGTCACAGTATTAGTCCAAGACAACACATCTCTTGTTTAAAATTCTACAGCAGCACCGTAGTGGTTTCACTGCATACGGTTCCGTTGACCCCTCCCCCAGGACATTAGGAATGTTCCCACTCCTGTCCACTCCCTTCTGCAGATAATGTGACTTAAAAATACAAATCTATCTAATCACGTCACTTCTCTGCTTAAAACCCTTTAATAGATTCCAGTCGCCCTTGGACACAGCCCAAATTCCTTAACACACACTGCGAAGACTCTCCTCAGTCAAGCCTCTTCCCACCTCTCAGCCCCTTTCTTGCCAGGAAGGTTTATCAGGGATGTACACCACAGGAGAAAGGGGGAGAATTAGGATCGGGCAGAGGGAAAAGCTGAACTGCGATGCAGGTTGAACCTGCAGGCGACACATGGAGCGAATATTGCCCATCAGAGCCTTCCTTCACCTAGCTGAAGTGGAGGAAGCTTTTACAGACTTGCCTCAATCTGTCATGGGTGCAAGCTGCCCCAGGGAGGGACTGACCCAAGTGAAACAACTCCATGCAGCTGATGCGGACCCTGAGGGACGCTACCTCAGGCTGTCTGCTAACCGCAGACATGCTTTTTTGGAAATCTAGGACCTCTTCACCCTTCAGAGCCCAGAGTTGCAAGAATATGAATCACAACAAGCCAACAAGGGGTGAATTTATCTCTTTAAGAAATGATGCCACATTGGGTGCTCAGTATTTGTCTCGTTGCTGGCAGATTAGGAACATTCAGCATGGGTAGTAGCTAGATGAGCTTGGTAGGTAGGAGTCCCTGACATTGGGCCCATGTGTGACCTCCATTTCCGTCACTGCACTTATGTGCCCATCCTGCCAGCACTGAGCAGACAGTCAGAGAGACTGGCTAATGCCAAAAGTGGTTGGGTTTTATGGTTGTTTAGTGCCCTTTCTGTATTCAGTGCTCTCTGGTGGGCAGAAACTACTGACACAAAGATCTTTCCACCTTGTTCCTACTTCTGTGCTTATTCACGTCCTTCTATCTCAGACCGTCCTGTCTTCAATCTTCCAAACTTTTTCCTTCAAAGCTCTTGCTAAGCCATTTGTCTCTATCTATAATTCATATATGTTCTAACCAGGTGCACTTCCCAAAACTCTGCCTCTTGGGAGAATTTTTGATCATTACTGCTTTTCAAGGCTACACCCTGAGTGATGCTGCATGCATTTTTGATATATGCCCATATTCATTCACTCAACTTTTATTGAACACCTACTCTGTGCCAATTACTTTCCTAGGCTTTGAGAAGCAAAGAAAATGCGACACCATACACTGCTGGTGGGAGTGCAAACTGGTGTAGAAAACAGTATGGAGATTCCTCAAAAAATTAAGAATAGAACTACCATGTGATCCAGCTATCCCACAGCTGGGTATTTATCCAAAGAAATTGAAAACACAAATGTGTAAAGATATATGCACCCCTATGTTCATTGCAGCATTATTCACAACAGCCAAGACTTGGAAGTAACCTAGGTGCCCATCAAGGGACGAATGGATAAAGAAGATGTGGTACATACACAGTGGGATACTACTTGGCCAGAAAAGAGATGAAATCTTGCCATTTGCAACAACATAGTTGAACCTTGAGAGTATTAGGTTAAGCAAAATAAGTCCAAGGGAGAAAGTCAAATACTGTATGATCTCACTCATAAATAGAACATAAAAACAACAGCAGACAAACACATAGAGACAGAGATTGGATTGGTGGTTATCAGAGGGGAAGGAGGGAGGGAGGAGAGCGGAAGGGATAATTAGGCACATGTGTGTGGTGATGGGTGGTAATTAGTCTCTGGGTGGTGAACAGGAAATCAACATATAACAATATACATCTGAAATTTATATTATGTTATAAACGAATGTTACCTTAATTTAAAAAGATGACATCCAAAAGAAAAGAAAAGAGTACAGCACTTTGCCAGCAGTATCAATAGCATGCTGTCAAGGAAATAGATATAAATATTAAATGTTTCAAAGATAGAAGTTACAAAGTAGCAGAAAGATTAGCCCACAGACTGAATTTGCATAGATTCACAAAATTACAGTTGTAAGTAAAAGTAATTAATTTACAGCCTGCAAATGTGATTCTCAGTCATAGAGCTGAAGCCAGTATATATTGTGGCGAAACTGGCAAAACAGTCCTTGGTTAATATCATAAATGTAGCACACCAAGTTCTGAACTAATGGAATTCCTTTTCAAACACGTGCTCAGAGTAGCTCTCAGGCACCGTTATTGCCTGCCAGGCCTGGAATGGACTGCCACCTTGGGAAGGTGACGAGAGATAGGGCCAAGGCAGGCAGGAGGAAGAGGGAGACGGGTGTGCAAAAGTCAGCTGAAGGACCACAGAACAAAGTGTTCCTACATAATGCAGATTGGCTCATTATGGTTCAGACTCTGTGGTTTCTGGCACAACCCCTCAAAAAAAGTCAATTCGATACAGGCAAATATTCTTGGCATTGCAAAGTGATTGGTCAAGAGTCCAACAAAGGAAATTATACCCCAATTGAGATTTTGAAATAAAAAACTCGAGCTACTCCAAAAGGAAGAAGGCCAACGTGTGCTCCAAAAGAAGATGTTGCTCATCTCAAATTCTAGGTATCAATCTAGGTCCCTCGGTGGAAATAAGGGATCGCAGCTTAGGCAACACACCCCCTGTCAACCGCAATCACAAAGTCAATCTAGACCCCTGACTACATACAAAATCCTGACCCCAAGGATTGACCTCTCCTTTAAGTGTAGAAAAGGAAAAGAGAGAAAAAATCAGCTAACTACATCCTGAAATTCTAACAGTATTCAGTATTGAAACTTTGGACGGCTACCCATGCCTTTAAAAAGTCCAAAAATTCTTAAGAAATCTGGCTACATCTAGCATCGGAAATACGGAATTATAGTATTTCTAAACCTTCCTGGATTTAATCATAAAGTACCTCAGACCTCCTGGACGACTCCCCATCCTAAAGATGAGGATGAAAATCAGAGCATGCTTCTCAGCAGATCAGCTTACAGTGTCTGAGTGGCCTCCAATAGACAAGTCTAGAAGTATTATCAAGACATCATGTTCAACCTTGTCCTGGCAACCACTAGACATCGTCTGACAGTGAAGGATATTTTGTGATAAAGGAAGCCTTGCCCACAGAGTGAGTGAGTTCTTGCCAATGACTGGCAAAGCACTATTTACACAGTTTACACGAGGAAACAATAATTTATAAAAAGACATTAAATGAGAATCATTTAAGCACCTAAAGAATCCAGGCTGACACTCAGTAGGTTAGCGGCATAGACACGTCCCATCTTGAGGAACGGCGCCCTCAGAGGTAAGTAAACCGTTGTTTATCGGTTGTGAGCTCTGCAGAGGCTAACTCTCCCAGAACAGGACTCAGCAAATTTGTCTCACACTAATACATTTAACTAGTGAGCCCATGTACGTGAAATACTGGTAAATTTAAGTTTTAGACTACTCTTCCTGTGCCACATAATGTATCTGTAAAATTCCTCTTCGTTGTAATTCTCTGTCTGATCTCCCTCTTTCCTCATAGCTAATCAAGGTCAGACCCAAGTGCTGGGTTCTAAAACTTACTCATCTTACAAGACTTGTTCACTGAGTCTATAAACAATTAAGAGCGTTTTCAAACACCAAAGGCCTTTTTTGCTTGGAGGTAAGAAGAGATTTATCTAAGTATTTATTTTCGCCAAAAATGTAATGTTAATTCTCTCATAGTCTTCACTAAAAAAACCTGCATTTTTTTAGAAGAATAAAAAATATATTTAAACTAGTGTCAAAACTGGGTTTTTAATAAAATTTTACCAAATGAAAACCTCTCTAAGTTGAAATACTAGGGCTTTTTGATAGGGAACTCTTTAAACAGATGGCACTTCCTAGCCTACCTGCCTGTCATCACAAACGCTACTTTGCTGCTGCCTCACAAGCACCTCTACGCTTGGAGATACAAAAACCTCCCTGAGGCTTAACCCCACAGTCATTCAGCCTGTGCAGTCCTTTCTCCAATCTGCCTTTTGTATTTTGAAATGCTCAGCTCTTACGAGTTTTGTTAGCAGAAGAATGAAAACAAGTTCTGAGTATTCTGAGATTCAGATAAAATTGGGAACTATCGAGGCATGAGTCCAAACATTTGGCAGTTAGTACGCTTTTTCCCACAAATAACAGAAACCCTAAGGAGATTTAAACACCAAGAAAATTTATTATCTCACATAATAGAAACTGAGAGAAAATTCAGCATTCAGTGCCGGTTACTTAAGCATTTCAGCAGTGTCAGCAAAGCCCCGGTTCTCGTCATCTCCCCTTCTTTCCCTCCTTGCTTTAACCTTATCCACAGGTTGTTGGATAGATGGCTGAAGCAAGAACAAATGCTCAATCCAGACAATAAGAAGAGAAAGGCCATCCTCCCATTTGCATATCTCCTAGGATTGAGGTCATTTTCCAGCAACACACCAAGAGATTTCACTTCACAGTTCATTGGCTAGGATTGGGTCACGTTTTCATCCCTGGACCAGTCACACGTGAGGATAATGAGCTCACCCTAGAGGAAGTAGTCACACTGCTGTAACTGGGATGGGGTCATCTTCTCTTGGCATCACAAGGCTGCATATGGGAATACTGTATACCTGAATAAATCCAGGCTTTATTAGGAAGAAGGGGAAAAGTGAATGGTGGGTAGACAAATAAAAAGGTCATCTGTACAGTGATCTTAACTGCATCAGAATTGTAAAGGCTGAAGGTTGAGGGTAGAAGTGGGTAGAGTGTTGCTGAGGGGTGAGGATCAGAGGTTGGAAATCTAGACTAAGTTTAGCCGATGTTTCTTTTTATAGAATAAGGATTTGAGAAAACCAAAAAAAAAAAAAGCCCAGTAAGTAGAGATTAAATCAAAGGCAGCACATCTTTCAAGAACAAATATGTATCGGTACCGAAAAGTAAACAATTATGAAAATTCCAGTCCAACTGCTCCAGTTTATAATGAGGAAACCAAAGTTTAAGAGAATTCGAATTGTTCGAGATCATATAAGAAATCAGTGACAGGCAGATATGCGAAAATTCATGGTATTCTTCCTGAAGACCAACATTCAATTCAGTTGTGCCCCAACATTATGTGACATTCCTCACTGGTGTCATTTCCAGGTATAAAGCTAAGTCACTTATTATTTTTTTAAGAAGAATACAAAAATCATTCCAAATTGTATGAAAGGCTCTTATGTCAGCACTAGAAGGGAAATAAAGCAGCTCCTTTCTCTTTTAGCATCCTGTATATCATTGGAGATTAAGTTATTATTATTAATATAGATACCAATAATTGACCATCTACTATGTTCCAGGCATTCTGCCAGGAGCTTTATAGTCATTATCTCTAATTGTCCCAACACCCCAAAAGGGAGGTCTTCATCTCCCCTTTCTGAAGGTGAACTGAGGCTCAGGGTTTAAGGTACCTGCCTGAGATCAAATCAGTTCTGGAGTAAGGATTAAACACAGAGTTGTTTCACTTTAAAGCTCTTTCGATCTGCTAACATTCCACAAAAGATGTTTTGTTAAATTTTTGCTCTGCTAGATGCTCCATTAAAAAAAAAAAAAAGGCCCCCGGGCAAAAAAAATTGGGAATAATGTGCTCTGTATCCCTCTCATAAAGATCAAAGATGCACAATGTACTATTTAAAAATATGGGAAATCCAAGGCCGACCCCTGGCTGAGTGGGCAGAGCTCCACATGCTCTGCTTCCGGTTCATGGGTTTGGATCCAGGCCTAGGCCTGTCCACTCGTCAGCCACGCTGTGGCGGCATCCCACAGACAAAGTGGAGGAAGACTGACACAGACGTTAGCTCAGGGACAATCTTCCTCACCAAAAAAAAAGGGGAAAATTCTACAAAAAAGGAAATTCACCCGACTCAGTCCAATCCAGCATTTCATATTGTTTGAATCCTTTTGTCATATAATATGCATTAATATTCAGGGAAGTAATGTTCAGTGGCATCCACTTTGGGAAATTCTACACTACATTATTTAACATTCACAAGACATTAATGCATGTTAAGAATCAAATTATATTTGAATGACAATATTAGTATATAATTACATTATACATATGTAACCAGTTCAGGATTCTTACAATGAAATGATTTTATTTTTTCCAGTTGCTCTTTTCAAATGTCAAATCTTGCTTTCCCACTGAGTAGCAGGTCCCTTCACAACATCTTGCTCAAATTATCTTTGTCAGTTATGGTTATTTTTCACATTTAAAACTTAATATTCAAAAACAAGAGAGAAAAATCAGTGAAACAAAGAGCTAGTTTGTTGAGATCAATAAAATTGATAAACTCCTAGCCAGACTGATTAGCAAAAAAAGTTACAGAAGCCACAAATTACTGCTGTCAGGAATGGGAGCAGTAACTCCACTAGAACATCTCCATACATGAAAAGAGCCACAGGGGAATATCAAGAACTTTATGCCAATAAATTTAACATCTTAAATGGCATGGACAAATCCTTGAAAGATCCTGCAAAAGCTCACCCAAGAAGAAATAATCTTAACAGCTTTAGCTTTATTAAAGAAATTGAATTTGTAGTTAAAAACTTTCCCACAAAGAAAACTCCAGGCCAGATGCTTCACTGGTGAATTCTAACAAATATCTAAGGATTACCAATTCTACACAAACACTTCCAGAAAATTGAACAGAAAAAACATTTCCCAGTTCATTCTAGGAGACCAGTATTACCCTGAGTCCAAAACTAGACAAAGATATCACAATAAAGATTATAGATATAAAAATTCTTAAAAAATTTATAAAATTAAATCGAACAATACATAAAAATTATAGTACATCATAACCAAATGGAGTTTATTTCAGGAAGGCAATTTTTCTCAAAAATCAATATAATTCACCATATTAAAAGATTTAAAAATTAAAAACACTTACCTAAATAAGTGCAGAAAAAACGTTTGACAAAATCCAACATCTATTTGTGATTTTTAAAATAAAACAAAACAAAACAAAAAACCTCTCAGCAAACCAGAAATAGGAGGGAACTTCCTCAGTTTAGTAAAGATCACTTAGGAAAATCCCTCCACTACAGCACACGTATGGTGAAAGACTGATGCTTTCTCCCTAAGATGAAGAACACAGCGAGAATGCCATTTCTCATCACTTCTATTCATCATTGTACTGGGGCTTCTGGTGACTAGAGTAAGGCATGAAAAAGAAATTTATGACATCCAGATTGGAGAGCAAAAAGTATACTGTCTTTATTCACAAATGAAATAACTGTCTATGTAGAAAAACTGATGCAATATGTGAAATAGCTACTAGAACTGTTAGTGAGCTTAGCGAGGCTGCAGGATAAAAGAGCAGTGTACAAAAAATCAATCACATTTCTATATAATAGAAACTATCATAAATTTAAATAATCTATAATAGCATAATAAACATGAAAAAGATGGGAAGGACCTATCCACTGGAAACTACAAAATATTGCTTGGGAAATTTAAAGAAAGCCTAAAAATATGGAGAAACATATTGTGCACATGGATTGGAAGACTCAGTAGTGCCAAATGTCAATTTTCCTAAGTTGATACAGAGATTCAATGCAATCTCAATCAAAATCCCTTCAGGCTTTTTAGTAGGATATAAGCTGAAAAAGAAATGCAAAGGATCTAAAAGTACCAAAACAGCTTTGAAAAAGAAGAATCAAGTCAGAGAATTTATGCTACCTGGCTTCGAGTCTTATTGTACAGATACAATAATTAAGGCAATGTGGTATTGATTTAAATATAGACAAATAGATCAATAGTTCCATACATATATACACAACTGATATTTGCAAAAGGTCCAAAGGTAATTTAGAGCAGAAAGGATAGTCTTTTCAACAAATTATATTGGAACTATTAGAAATTCATATTAAATAAAGAAATTTGGTCTATATCTTCTGCCACATACAAAAATTAACTCAGATAATAGACTTAAATTGAAAAACTAAAACTGCAAATCTAGAAGAAAATACAGGAGAAAATTCTTGTGATCTTGGATTAGGTGAAGATTTCTTAGTTACAACACAAAAAGCGTGATCCATAAAAGGAAAAATGGGCTTTACCAAAATTTAAAACTTCTATTTTCAAAAGACACTGTTAAGAGAATAAAAAGACAGGCCACCAACTTGGGGAAGATATTTGTAAATCACCTATTTGATAAAAGCCTTGTATGCAGAATATACAAAGAATTTCAAAACTCAACAATAAAAAAGCAATAAAAATTTGGCAAATATTTTAAAATTTCACCAAAGAAATACAAATGGCAAACAAACACACGAAAAGATGTTCAATCTCATTAGTCATTGAGGAAATGCACATAAAAATCACAATGAATATCACTGTGCAGTTTTAGAAAGGCTATAATTAAGAAGACTAACAGTACAAAGTGTTGGCAAGGCCATGGAGGAACTAGAATTCCCATGCAATGTTGGTGAGCTTCTTTAATGATAGAACCATGTTGGAAAACACTTTGGCCATTTCTGAATCTATTCCTCACATACCTACCACATGATCCAGCCATTTCCCTGCTTAGTATTTCTCATGAGAAATGAAAACATATGTCTATAAAAAGATTTGTACACAAATGTTCATAGCAGTTTTATTTGTAATAGCCAAAACTCAAAACAATTGTCTCCCAATAGGTGAATGGATAAGCAAATTATGGAACATCCAAATAATGGAATACTACTCAGCAATAAAAAGAATGAACTACTGACCCAACAAAATGAATGAATCTCAGAACAAGTATGCTGGATGACAGGAGACAGACAAAAAAGAGTTTTACAAAGGGAGACGAGAAAATTTTTGCAAGTGATAGATATGCTCATTATTAATTCTGCCGATTTCATATACTTGTCAAAATGTATCAAATTGTACACCTTAAGAATATACAGCTTACTGTATATCATTTATACCTCAATAAAGCTGTTAACAACAACAAATAATTAATCTTACTCATTTTGAAACTTCAAACCTGAACTTGATCCAAAACTCTTCCTCTCTTCACTCTGCGTAAACTGAAACAGAAGCCTAAGCTGCATGGAGTAAATAGGGTTGGGGAGAAGGTTCTAGCTCCTCTGCTCTGAGGCAGAGACAAGGGATAGAGAAGGCGTGTTCTCTTAGTACGACTTCCCTCTTGTTGGTAGTTGGTTGGTGTTGCTGCCCTTGTTCTGGCTGAGTCTGGTTTCATCTGTTGTTGAGGACTTTGCTGATACTAGGTGGGTGGTGAGTGGTGTACACGGGTGCTGTACATGGTTTCCTCAAGTGGTGTTCGTTTTCGCCTAAGCTTCCTCCATTGCTCAAGAGACCTCCTTAAAAGAGTAGTCATGTCTCCCTTGGGGTCCACCAGCAATAATACACATCTCCTAACAACTTCTCTGGGTTGCGATTGTGTCCTTTACTCAGTGACTACCTATGCAATACACAGAAGTCATCTGTTCACTACCCTCTAAGTTCCTCCACGTGAAGTCACCTCTCAAAAGCCTTGCAGACCTGAGATTCAGAAGCAGTTGTCCTAATTTCCTCCCCTAGCCATTTGTCCCTCAATCCCTGCTGCTCCAGGGAGCCTCTTGTCTTCAAAAAGCAGATGCCAGTCTCTGTTTGCTGCCGGGCTCCTAAACCCTCTGCTCCCAGGGTGGGAGTGAGGAAATTAATGAGACCACATGCTATCCTCCTGGGCCCCTTGAAGTTCTCCCAGGAACTCCCTCACCACGCGCCATCCTCTGGAGGATTCTAAAGCCCAGAAAGACCTACTGAGGGAAGAGAACTCAGTTCCCCTTCTTAAAGAGACCACCAACCTTCACGACTTGTCTTCTTGGGTTCCCGTTCACTTAGCTTCAGTAAGGAAGTGAGGGCAGACCTTTTGCCCTCACTATGGAGTAAAATTACTCCACAGTGGCACAGACAACTGTCTGATTACCAGACCTATTTTCAATTTTTCTTGGACACACAATTAGTCTATATTCCCCAGAATTGCTGGCATTTTATGTGTGGCCATGAGATGGTGTTCTATGCATTGAGCAGAATAAGTATGCTACTTTTACCCTTAGCCTATTAAAATCTCTTAGAAAAACCTTTCTCTGTCCTTTCCCAGCTTCGGCCTGGATATCAACATTCAGGAAGAGCACAGAAGATGGCAGAGCCTCCAACAGCCTGGGTCCCTAAATGAACACAGAGACGCAAGACCCCTTTTCCCCCAAACTGGATCCACATTATTGTTAACTAAGAAAAAATAAACTTTTATTCTTTTAAAACTCCAAAGTTTTTGTTTGTTAGTTATAGTAATTACCATAACTAATACAAAAATTGGTATTGGGAGTGCAGTATTGCGTTATGCAAAGGCATTGTCTAACCAAGCAGCAAGCGGTAAGAGAACAATACTGGAGCTGGAAAGATGGAGACTTGCGTTAGGCAGTGGCAAAATATTTGGCAGAAACATCTCCTGCTTGGAAGGTAAAACAATGGCCCCTGAACCAGTCATTCTAGGAAAGTGGTTTGAAAGAGTGAGAGTGATAGTGTGTCTCGGTTTTTCTTCAATGTCTTCAATTAGGTATTACAAGAGAGAAATGAGATCTGGAAAGACTTGCATAGTCTGAAAGCAGAAATGGAAGGGAACAGAAAGAATCTAGAAATCCAGACTCTCAAAAATTCAGAAAACCGAACTCTTTCTAGACCCTAACTAGTGAGAGACTGATAAGGCCTTTAAGTAGCAGAGGCCCATTAAAACTTAACTGAACACGGACCTCAGCTCTGCTTTTGAGATTGAGTTAAGAATAGTGCATTTCCACCCAAAACTACTGTTTCACTTGGGGTCAAGGTAGTTTCCCTTAAGCTCCAAGCTGAGAGAAGCATGGAGGGGAGACAGCAAAGGCATAAACCAGATTTGAGAGCTACACTGGGAGAAGAATTTTAAGTGCACTTACTGGCACATGGAACTGATTGGATGTAAGTAAACCAAAAGTCTCCTTACATGTTGAGGGTGTTGTATTGCCCAAGAAACCACACATGTCTTTAACTTGAGCCTTCCAGTGACCCATGGGTGCTCAAACTTACACAAACAGGGAGTGGGCTGCAAAACCTGAACAACTCGCAATGACCATATCCCAAAGCCCACTTGTCATGTGTCCACGGAGGATAATAGACAAGAAGGAACCTCCCAAAGAGTAGAGCCAGGGGCCTCACAGAACAGTGGTCAGGGATGGTCCTCCCAGAGAGCAGAATAAGAAGTGATGAGCAGAGGAACTTTACAATGCCTGCCCACTGGATGTTCATTATTGCTGTTTACAAGACACTGTTGTGTATCCCTCATTCTTCCTCACTGGGACGGTTTATAGCTGTTATTCTGTCCCTGCCTCACTATTATATGTTAGGTATGGAGGTGGAGCATGAGCAGATAACTTGTCTTCATCGTTCATAGTCACTGGACCACGGGAAGCTGCATTTGGACCTTACATAACAAACTGCGCATCACTTGGAGTTCATACACACTGACTCTGTGGAGACACGGGAAATAAATTCCACAAATAAGGAGTGAGAGATGAATATCTGGTGACCAGAAGATGGAAGAGATTGCAGTCTGTGGTATTTTGCCACGGCAGCCCTCACCAACTAAGACAGCCCGTAACGTCCTCCCCTGCGCAGTCCCCCATGCTCTCCCTCTGGCTGATCAGAATGGAGATGAGCCCCCAGGACAAGGCTGGAAGCATGTGCTAAAGGGCAAAGTTACAAGCTGGAAAGAGTCTGCTTGAAGGAAAACCACCCACCCAGGAACACCCACCTTGTTTAATTACACAAGTGAAAAATAAAATTTTATTTTATCCTGATATTACGGGTTTGCTAGTCACAGCAGTTAGCATCCTTCTCAAAGAATACAACCGACAAGGTTGATGGGCCCCTTTCCCTCCCCAGCTCTCCTCTTACTCGCCGTTGGCAGGGGGCAGCATGTACTTTTCACCTCTTAACAAGCCCTGTGGGAATATGGCTTCTATTACACAGTGGCTTTCAAAGTCGGATACTTAGTGCCTCTTGTTCACAGTTTGAGGCCTTAACCTCAACTCTGGGACACAGTGAATTTTCCATTCAATACCCTCTAACATATTTTAAAAAATTGCTTCTGTTGAAAGACATAGAAAATTTGAAATTTATTAATAAAAATTTTTCTCAATTACGTGCCAATCAAGTGGGAGGATTTCCATTATTTAGGAGGAAATGAGGAGGCCATCTATTATTTTTTTAACACACTACTTCTGTCATAAAGAACCCCATCTAACTGTCTTACCTTTCAGGACTGGAATACGGAGCTCACCTTCCAGCTGTCAGCATTAAGGACCTGGAGCTCGATAAATGAGATTCTTTGCTCCCATCTTCTAACCGTGCTCCTTAAGAATTAATGGAGAAGTAGGAATAGCAAGGCTATAAATCACTCTTTATACAAAAAAATTCATTAATTTATATATTTACATAATGAATAGCATGCTTCTTTCCTGATCATTGCCTCTGAAAAAAGTGGCCTCAGTATGGTTTCTTTGAACTAATATATCAGATATCTTTTAAGAAACTATACTGAAATTCAGAGAGCTTGTCCTAAATCATAGCTGGAGATTAGGCTGAATCAAAGTTTCTGTAAGCACTAAGCTGTGTCAAAGGACACTTGACTCTGTGTGTGCTTAGGAAGCAAAGGACCGCAGTGCACACGGGGCAACAGCTGGACAGGGGCACCTGCAGGAAACAGAGCTGGCAGCGACCAATGGATGATGACCCAATATCACCCACTAAAGCTGCCACTGGACACTGGGCAAGGGGCAGGCTTCCTTCCTTGGCCCTGGGAATGTGCAGAGAGATGTCTCAACATCTGACACTTCTAAGTACAGGGGCAATATGTCTCAGTTTGCCCTAGATAGTCCCAGATTATAGCTGTAAAAACTACTGATTAAGATGATAAATGTTATGAACCCAGTATTCAGAGGACAGATTATGTATACATACTGTGAGGAGGGACATGAGAAAGGGCTCCTTGGAAAACTTGAAGGAAAGTTTTCGTGGCAACTACATTCACTGCACCCAGGAGGACCGCATCTTCCCTTTCACCTGGTCTGTCCTAAGGACAGCTGTGTCAGTCCGCTCAGGCTACCAAAACAAAATACCGTAGACCGGGCAGCTTGACCAACAGACATTATATCTCACTGGAGACTAGAAGTCCCCCATCAAGGTCGGGCAGGGTCGGTTTCTGGAGAGAGCTCTCTTCCTGGCTTGCAGACTGCGCCCTCTTGCTGTGTCCTCTCCTGACCTTCCTCAGTGCATGTGCTTGGAAAGAGAGAGAGAGAGAGAGAGAGAGATCTCTTCCTCTACTCATAAGGACACCAGTCCTCTGGGATTAGGACCTCACACTTAAGGTCTCATTGAACCATAATTACCTTCTAAAAGCCCTGTCTCTGAACACAGTCACATTGGGTGTTCGGGCTTCAGCAGTGAACTTGGGGGGATGCAATTCAGCCCATAGCAGTGGTTATGGTTTTTGAGGTACCCTTGTGAACTGATTTCCTATTATATTACCACAGCTTAAGTGGAAAAGTCAGAGTTGTATTTAGACATATATATTTTTAATTTGCCTCTTGGCAGCTGCTGTGGCATTTGACCAGGCAGGACCAAAGAAAGCCGAGATTGTAAGCAAGAGTCTATATTTACGTTAGTTTTTCATTATAAACCAGCAGGTCTGAACCCAGAGCTGAGATAGAGGACTTTGTGTTGTAAAGAGTGATCAGACAAGTGAGCTCTGTTGTGCGTTCAATCCTGTTACATGAGCTAAACAAGAATGCACTTACTGGGGTGTGAATTGGTACATTAGGAGGTAATAAAATGACTTAAGAGATAGTGTGACATATGCTTACTTTTCACCCTAGGGCAGGTCATAAATGGTAATCAGGTAAGTCTGCATGGTTTAGAAAATTACTGCTTATTTATATTCAACAATCACTTATGAACCACAAGAGAATATACACTCTTAAGTGTTTTTCCTCTCTTCGTAAAGCACATCCTCTTCCTTATGTACCTCGTTTCTGAGGTTACTTCTCAACTTTACTGTAATTGCCTTGAGACAGTAATTTCCAACTGACTCCGATAAAGAAAGTCTGATCACAGTGATAGACCAAAATTACAACTTGAAGACCATAGAAGCAATGAATTTCAAAAGCAAACTAAGGAGAATGGAAGCCTATCTCTTCTGGAAGAAAAAAGGAAGCTCTTGTACAGATGGGAAATATAATTTTAATGAAACCATTAAATGTACAGGAGCTCCAGTTAGTAGCAAAATTTTATACTTTGCATTTTGAGATTGGACAAGACAACCTTAAACTAATCCTTGGCTTTAAAATGATAAGGCAGCAAACCAGAGGAACGTCAGAAACTCGGGTTTATCTTACAAACCAGGTTGTGTAATGTTATAGACAAGTCTATCCAGATGTATTGATATTGAAATAAGAGGTAAAAAAGGAAAGTAATAATGGGGCCTGAACTGAAAGCAGATCAAAGCCCTATAGGCATGATTATCTGTACGGACAGACAATAGGGAATGACAAACTCAAAAAAGGAAAAGAAAACAGACTTTCATCTAAGTGGCATGTTGTTGACATCTTACATTCCCAACAGAAGTTGGAGAAGAAGATGCTGAATGCACAAGCAGGTAAAGGAGGCAAGGATTTTAGAACAAAAATTATAAAAGATCCCAGAGAGAAAGCAAAAGCAAGAAGTGTTTAAACATTATCTGATAATAAAAGTTCAGGATGAACCTGTGAGCTGAGTCACACCAAATTTCCCCTTGCCAATTTCCCTTCTGCCCTCCACCCCTCACTCTAGAAAACAGGGTTTTTTAACCTGAACCAGAAAGTAGCTCATGATTGCCGATGCAGATCGCAAATGAAATGATAACATGTTGTGAAAGAAGAACGTGTTCCTGTGACAGACACTGCCATGGCTGCCTGTGGAAAGGGCCTTGTTTTGAGAAAGCAAGAATAGTGAAATCTTAACAAGACGGAGAGGAGATTCCAATGGAAACAGGTGGTTCCATCACCTGTTTTTCTCCTAGAACCGGAGGCATCCCCGACCCCGAGGATACAGGCATACTTCCCTGAACTCAGGGGATAAGGGACTCTTCTGCTGACTGAACCAGATGAGAACTGCAACACCTCAGGAAAGAGAAACCGGGATCCCCACAGAATTATGAACTTTGCCCAAACTCAGTTTGCTTCATGAACTCTTCTTTGCTTTTTCTTTTGGTTTGTTTAACATTTTAGACAGGCTGGCACCATTACGTGAAGCCAAGAGAGGGGCAGTGCAAAATATTAGTTCAAGAGTGTGGCGTTAGGAAATAGGATCATGGGATGTTGGTCTCCCTTGGAGCCATCAACCATGGTAATGGAGGGAAGGTTGTGGAAGTTACTGCTCCCATAGCTTCCCTTGCTATTGAAGGTGGAGCAGCTCATATCTACCTTGTAAGCCTTGAGCAATGCTCACAAATCCTCACTGATCTCTGATGGTCGTCTTACTAACAATCTCAGCTTTTTTTCTTTTGTTTCTTTTTGGCTATCTTCCCACAGGGATTCTATATAGACCCTGCTCACATGACCATTGCCATAACACAATCATGAGTTAATTATTCAAGACATTTGCTGAATGCCTTCTATATACCAGGCTGTCCCAAGCCTTCCCATTTTGCTTATAAGCTCTTGAAAGTAGTATATTCTTCATCTTTCCATCCCTTTCTATCACAAAACCCCCGGTGTCTTCTTTGGTACACATATGAGTAATTCCATAATATTCTAAAACATGTTCATTGAAAATAGAATGAACTTAGGCTCAGTCTTACGTGTAAGCCTGGCTACAGCAGAGTTCCCTGAGCTCCTTTTGTGAAATTTCCCCCTTCTCATCCATACCCTGAGGACTGATTCACATGTTTCTCTGAGAAGGTGCCCAAGAGCCTCTGGGAAAGTGAGCAGTTAGTGTCCTGAAGGATCTTACACCTCTCTTCTCTCTGTTCATGGGATCTGGGCAAGTTAATTAACTTATCCAAGCCTCATTCCTTCATCTGAAAAATGAAGGTGATAATACCTACACATGTGATTTGTATTTTTTTAGAATAAATGAGATCATATACATGAAGTACTTAGCTCTCTATGCCCAGTAAGAACTCAATAAACGTTTCCTCTTAGTATTTTAGCACTTCGTCTCTGACTAGTCACTATAAAGTCCACGTTGACCCTCCCGATATCCTCTTCCCAAGTTTTCCCAGATTTTTACAAACACTTGTACAGTTCTGTTCAGCCTCCAATACTACATTCCTATGCATTCTCTTGGGTTCCTTTTTCCCTCACCTCACACATCCAGTCAAGCAACTCTTTTGGTTCTACCTCCAAACCCACGTGGAATCTGTCCACTGCCTTCCAGCCACACCCCTGTGACTGAAGGCCAACCTACCACCTTCTCTCACCTGCACTGCCAAAGCAGCCCCGAGACACTCTCCCTGCTTCTAATCTCAACCCTCTGCCCACAGTCAAGCCCACACGGTCCAGAGTCAGCCTATAAACCCAAATTATACCTCACTATTCATCATCTTAAGACTTTCTAGGGCTTTTGACTCAATTGTACCAAAATCCAAGGAAACACTTGTTTTCTTCAACTGTACCTCACTCATTCTCACCAGGCTTTCCTACTAGCTGCTCTCCACAGGGAATGCTCTTTCTTATAACATGTTTATCAATGTCTCTTTCTTTTCTTTGAGATCTCGGACTAAACACCGTCTCTTCATAAATGCCACCATTCGATGGCCACCCAATGTGAAGTGGCCACTCAGATACTCTTTTTTTCTTCAAAGAAGTTGCCAAGTCAGTATCATTTATTGATAGCCACCCTCCCTTCTTCTGTTTGTGAAGCACTGTACGCTGTTCCACAGTGGCTTATAATCTAAAGGACAAACTCAAGCATGAATATTCATTGATTCCTTCTGGGATGCAGTGCTCATTGGGGGTTATTTTCCAATCATCAAAATGCAATTAACTGTGATACTGACAGAAATGCTATAATCCCTGTTTATTTTATATGCCTGACAAATGCTTATTGACTTGCTGTGTTCAAAGCATTATGCTAGTGTTCTAGGTGATGCTGGGAAGAAATGATCCTGTCCCTCCCCCACCGATGGGCCGCCATGTGTCAGTCATTGTTCCTAGGACCCTCAGGATACTGGACTGAGTGAATTGGAAACTCTTGCTCTCATGAGGACTATATTCTAGTAGAGGAAAATAAATTGTAATCAAATAAATGAAGAAAGAATGAATAAATAAACAAGAAAAACATCAGGTAGAGCTATATGAGGCAATATGATAAACAGTGACTTCAACAAAACCTAAAATTCTGAGAGCCGGCCCCGTGGCCGAGTGATCAGTTTACACGCTCCTCTTTGGCAGCCCGGGGTTCGCAGGTTTGGATCCTGGGTGCAGACCTGGCACTACTCATCAAGCTATGTCAAGGCGGCATCCCACATAGAAGAACTAGAAGGACCTACAACTAGGATACACAGCTATGTGCGGAGCTTCGGGGAGAAAAAAAAAGAGGAAGATCGGCAACAGAAGTTAGCTCAAGGCCAATCTTCCTTACCAAAAAGAAGTGATGTAATTTTTTAAAAATAAAAAACCTAAAATTCTGATAACAAAAACTTCAAATAGAGTGAATACAAATAAAGGGAGGAAACTCTGAAGACCAGCATTGTCTCTAGTGCCTGCCTCTGTAGACATATTACCTAAATGTTCAGCTATAGAATTCCTTTCCTTTATTGTTATTCAGATTTCCCCTGGGGTGTTTCAAGTGATGGATATGCCTTTTAGTGAGATGGCTTCTAAATGAATTTCTCAAAAGTGAACATCACTAATGCAAATCAATGCTGTATCCATGTTTGTAACATCGCTCAGTGTTTCCATGGATCTTGATAATGCTCTCCCCAAATGTTCATCTTCCTTAAATTCTTTTATAAACTAGTTATTTTTTACCATAAATTTTCCTCTCATTTTACGCATAGATGGATCACAGTAACAGCAACAAGTGAAATGAGTTTTCAGCTTGGAAAGAATTTGCAGAGTGATCTCTCAACCTCATTCAAGTTCAGGAGAAATTCAGTTCAGGTTACCTTTCATCATCCTTGGTGTTTATTCTGAGAATTCCATCATCAAGAGTGGCCCAGGGCAGACTTAGCCACGTTGACACAGCAGAACTCAATTTTTTAAGAGATTAGGAAAAGAAAATTCCCAATTGTTAAAATGGGTTCTGATCTCTAGGTGAGTATTTTAAATTATGAACAGAGAAGCATCTAATGCAAGCTTTATTGGCAAAACTTTTTTAGGGGCATATTTTTCAAATTGAATAAACAATATGTGATACTTCCTTCCATTGTGTATTTTTAAACTCTGTATCAGGGGCATATAATCTTAAAAGGAGACAGAATTTCATAGTTAAGCTGCCAGAAGCCAAACCATCATCCTTGGTGTGCATGATTCTGCACAATGAACGCTTCAGGGTAATCACTTTCTGCCTGTCAGAATTAGGAATAATAATTCATCTAATGAGAATCATATTTTAAGTTTTATGGGATTTATTTAAATATAAATGAGCTTGGCCTCTTCTGACTTGTCTACACACACTTTTCATCCATTATTACATGTGCCATACGTAGTTCCACCTACACGACCAACCCCACTCTGAGGTTTTTCTACTGGGAACACCTATTGGAAAGGTCAGGTCCTTTTATAAATAAATTTAAATGAAAAGAGGCCCAATTGGTATTTTTAATCTAGTAATAAGTGGGGTTGTTAGTACCTTACAAACATACCTTCTTAATACAAATGACGTTCTTTTTTCATAGGAATTTTTCCCAGTCTGCTTCTCATAAAGCAAACAGATGCAAAATGACTGAGCTGCTGGGAGACATCCTCTGTATGACACTGACTCCCTTGCCTTAATCACTTATGAGGAGCCTCCATGCTTTCATCAGGAACCAGCAGCAAGCATAGCAGTTGCAGGCTAGAGAGGTCAGTGTTTCACAGTCTGTAGACACATTTGCCAATTTTGTGAACTTGGGCAAGATGCTTAACCACCCTGTGCCTCATTGTCCACATCTGGAAGAGGAGACTAATAAAAATGCCTAGGTCGTAGGATCACTATGAAGATTAAATGAGAAATATTCATCACGTGCTTACCATGATGCTTGCTGCATAGTGCTGCTTAGTAAGTGTTCTCGATATTATAATCTTGCAGGTAATTAGAACGTGTAAGAAGCAGTGTGCCAACAACAGTTTTGGAGAGTGTAGGAGAGGGAAGGAAAGCTCTGTGGACTCCAAGACTGGCTTTGTTCAGTGTTGTTGATTTTTAGCTGTGCATTAATAGCTATAAAATTATTATTGGAATTCCTGTAAGCAAAATAATGTGCAACTCCAAGGCTGAAGTTCCAGTTCTAATTCCCATTTTGCACTGAAATAGTTGTTTTATAATATAGTTACGTCAACTCAACTCAAGGGTTCTTAGGAATGCGGCTAACATTTGTAGCTTAATATTAAGAGCATAGTCTTAACATATCCAATGTGCAGATAAGAAAGTTGAGGGACAATAGAAGAGGAAATTGAGAATGGTGCAAGATTTCACAGAAAAGCATTTTGTGCTGGATAAACACCACAGAGCAGAAAATTCCGTCTACGAATGTTTTCAATGCTCCTGAAAATTTCCCCCATGAAAGATTTGGTCCAAGTGGTGTGATTTAAGACATGGGTCAACGGATTAACTCTCAAAGTTTAAAAACACATGATTTCCAGTCGAGTTAGAATTCCTCTGATCAGACAGGCAAAAAGGAGCAGATCAAAGGCAAGTGTGAGTGAACCCAGCTGGAAAGCCACTCCAATCCATCTTGCAGAAACAGTCCACCAGGTAAATGATTATATATATTTATATATAGTGGCAAAAATCACATGTTTAATCCTGCTATGGGACAGCAAATTTACCCTCTTTTGTTTCCAAGGTTACAGGTTGATAACCCCTAGCCTGGCCAGTCACATGAAAATCCAGTTGACTTTCTCATATATAAATTGAGTTGGCACTTGGCTTAAATGACTCCTTCCCAGGAAAATATTCCTTTAATACCTTATCTGAGTAGGTCTCCTCTGGTTAATGTCCATCGCTTCAACCTGTTTATTGCTTCATAGCCCTTGTCACTTATGAAAGTATTTGTTCATTTATCCATGTATGTCCTTGCTTAATGTCTACCACCCAACTCCTTGAGCACTGGTACCGCATGTGTCTGGTTCACCTCCGTGCATCACGTCGACACTACAGCACCTAGCACAAGGCAGGCACTCAACCGATCTTTGCAGATTAAATGAAGAGGGATAAAAGTTCTGCAAGACATAGACCTGGGCAAATTTGCCAACATCACAGTTTTACAGACATCGTGTCTTTTTGTTGAGCAAAGGGATTGCAGCACGAACTCATTGAATAGAGTTGTTTCATTTAATCCCATTCCCCTTATTTTGTATTCCACTATTTTTTACATTTTTAGTCCTTATTGTTTCTTTTAACTTCTTTTGTTAATGTAGTTTTAAAAAACAACTGGAATGGTATTGTCTTATGGAATAGTTTTTGTAAAATTTATCACTAAATGACTTCCACAAAAGCATTTTCTCACTACCTTTGGGAAGAGGGATGTCTAAACTCCTAATGAAAGGATAGATTGCAGCCTTTTTCTTTCCTGCCCAGTTAGCGAAGAATGAGATCCCAGGAAATCAACCAGGCATGGAGTAAAGTGTTTGGTGAAAGAAGCATTGGTTATTCTTAAGCACAGCCAGATCCCTGTCACCAAAGCAGAGCAGGCCTTCACTTGAATTCGTATTTCAAGTTAGAAGGAACATTTGTGACTTTTTAATTTCTAGCACTATAAAAAGGTTCACAAATTAGAGTAAAATGACTCCAGCTACTTATACCCAATTACCGAAATTGAGCAAAAGGAAATATAATTTGTGGAGAAACAAAATGAATATATAACAGCCCTAAACCCAAAAAGTAGGCCAGAACAACTTCTCGGTAGTTTACAAAACATCACTAGTGATTACACAGCTGTGGTAGAAGGTCGTCCTCAGACAGGTGCATTGTAGAAGGTTCTGGTACCATGTGAACTCAAACTGAGTTCTAAGACGTCATCTTAGGTGCAATGAATTACTGCCCAAATAACAACTTTCAAGTCATTTGCCAATATATTTTGTGAAAATTTTGCTATTGTAATTGATGAGTAAAATATGTGCAGTTACAGTAGGTTGAATTTTTCCCAAACATTTTATGTTCCTATAGAGAAAGCCCTACATTTTTGGTAGTAATCGTACAATGCTGTAATGCTTGGGAGTTGGAGAAATTGATGCTCAGTGAACTGATGTTTGAGTTACTTTTTTCCCAATCCAATTTCCTCTAATTCCCTAGGGAAATCAGAGAATCTAGTACATTATTCGTTTCACGAGCGAATACTTTCTTGACAGATTAGATGAGTAAGGGCAAAGAAACCTGTAGATTCTTTTGACCACTTATCATACCAAGAAGAATTTTATGCAACATTAATAAAGCTCAAAATAGAATTTGATTTAAAAAATAAATCATACAGCTATTGGCAGTGTCAAGAGCTATAGCTGATATTTAAGGAGATACTTAGCACTCATAAGTTAACAGAATCCATTGTCCTGTTTAATTTCCTTCGTATCATTTTTCTTTCTCTAAATTGGTCTTGTTTATTTATTAGTTACTTGCCTTGTCTGTTTTTATCTCTCCCTCTGCCTCCCTCCCAATCACATGCCAGTTCTGAAAGCACAGGGAATTTGTCCTATTGTCTGCTACAACCTAGCCATAGTTGAAGTTTTCCATCAATATTTGCTGAACTAATGAATTCAATGGAATGAAACAGGCATTGGTTGACAGTAAAGTATTTCATTCAATAGAGCTATAGTGAGTTGAATAGAGTTCCCCCAAAAGTACATCTAACTCCTACTCCCTAATACCGTGAATGTGACCTTATTTGGAAATAGGGTCTTTTCAGATGTAACTAAGTTAAGGATCTTGGGGTGAGGTCATTCTGGATTTAAGGTGGGCCCTCAATTCGATGGCTGGCATTCTTACAAGAGAAAGAGGAGGCAGTTTTCAGACACAAAGATCATTTGGGAGAAGGCCATATGAAGGCAGAAGCAGAGATTGAAGAGATGCATCTGCAGACCAAGGAACTCAAAGACCCTTGAAGCCACCGGAAGCTGGGAGAGAGGCATGGACTGGATTCTCTCTCACCGCCCCTAGGAAGAACTGACTCAGCCAACGCCTCGCTTGTGGAATTCTGGCCTCCAGAACTGAGAGAAAATAAGTGTCTATTGATTTAAGCCACCAAGTGTGCGGTAATTTGCTGCATCAGCCCTAGGAGACTAAAACAAGAGCAAACCGAACTCATCCATATTTAACTTCTTTCTTATAATGGAAGAAAGGAAGGAAAGACAAGATCCTAACTGGCCATTCTTCAGTGCGTGATGAAAAGAGACTACAAGAAGCTTTCACTAGTAACATTTTCTAATAAACAGTAAGGAAAAATCACACAGCAAAGGAGGAGCAGATTGGTTAGGAAATGGATGAATGAAGCAGTGAGGCCACACTCCAATCCTGGGTCTACCACTTACTAACTACGTGACCTTGGACAAGTTTTTTGACCTCTTTGATGCTTCTCTGGAAAATGAGGATAGTAATAGCATCTACCCCCTAAGGTGGTGGTGGGTGTTACTGCAGGTAAAACACTTCAGCAGTTCCTGAGCTCAGGAAGTGCTGGTGATCGCTCATGAGCTTCTTAATCAGAGCTTAAGAGAACACAGTTATGCAAATAGAATGTGGGATCCATCTGAGCTGAAGACAGCAGGAAGGGCTACACAAAGAAATCTGTTCCTGATTTTAAAAGCTTTCCAAATTGAAACCACAGGTTTCAAAATCCTATGGCTTAGAATTTCTTCCTCCTTTTTTCTCTTATTCTTTCTCTAGCAGTTCTTTCTGTCTGAAGAGAAGTCCTTCCTCCCCTCTGATTCAAGTCTCTCCTTCAGCATCCTAATGTTCTTGGAAAAGGAAGGCGTGGGAGCAAGTAAAGTGTGGAAACCACAGTCATCGTCTCCCTTCTGAGCTGATGGCAGAGATCAGGAGCATTCCATTTTAGAGCTCAAAGGTCCATTCAGACCATCTAGTTCAACTCCTCTGTTTACAGATGTCCACAGAGTTTGTGAAACTTATCCAAAATTATTAGGTTCTGTGAGAGCAAAGAACTTGGACATCTTATTAATGACCATAGACTTATATGCTAGCATGGGACTTGCATATAAAAACAGCTAAATGATTGACAAGTTGGCCAATGCAACCATCACTAGTATTGTGTTAGTTCCACACCTCATCATGAGAGAGAATGAAACGTATGATAATACAGTGAAAGGCAAATATAATGACTTATGTTTACCCTAACTTAAAATATGTAATATTGAATATTTTACGTTGGAGAGATAAGCCTTGATATTGCTGAAAATGGATACCACCTCATCAGAATCTGTACAAATAATGAAGATGATTTTATAGGCCTAGAGCCACTTAGAATAACAAATGTGTTATGTTTCTTCTCTACTTTTTTCTTGCTCTGTAAGATTTCTCTTAAGGAGGAATTAGTAGAATATCATTTATTTCCAGAAATGCCAGACTCCCTTTTTATTCCATCTGTAAGACACGTGTAGCCATCTCTGCTTTCTTTCAGAGGAACTCAGCTTGTGTCCCTATTCCAGAAAGTAAGTTTGGGAGGTTGGAGAGAGTGGGAGGTGGTAGGAAAGTCAGCCAAAATGAGCAATTTCAACTTATTTGCTTTTTTGCTGTATAAGTGTGGTGGCCAAGACCCAAACAGCCCTGGCTCTCCTGGCGGCGTGCAGCTTTTCCATCACTCCTCTCTGGCTGGAACTTTGATCCCTGAGCATCACTTGCAAAGTCGTTTATCATCAGATGTTTCATGTCCCTTGAGGAGCTCTGTTTCTGGGCCCTCCTAAAGGACATTATGGAAAACCAGACAGCTTTACCGTGTTAAGTTTAAAAAGCACGATTCTGTTCTCTGCCACTTTATTTGACATTTGCCTTGCTGCAAAATCACTTTGGACACACCACCAGTTTCTAAGAGCGTCTATTAAATGGAGTCCTTTTACCCAAGGATTCAAGTGGTGAATGGGGAAAAGATTAGGCATCTTTATAGAAAATGATTTTTATGAAAGCTGAAGGATTCTCTCAATGCTTTCTTCTTCTTAATTTACTACAGAGAGGAAGAATGACTTCATTTTGAACCAACAGGAGCTCTGGATCCAGATCTCAGAAACATCAGAAGGACACTGATAGGAGAGTACTGATGAAGACTCTTTAAGAGACCAGAACAAATGACCTGTGGAATTAGGATCATTTTCGTTGAACCAAGAACCACTTTATGGCCCACAGTATCCCTTCACACTGAAATAAAGGAAACTCCTTTTATTTGTTAAAATGCTGCCTTCTTTCCATAATCTGAGATCTTTTACTTATTTATTTATGTATGTATTTATTTTTAAAATTTAGAGGAAAAAGCTAATCGGCTTCTAAGCAACCAGCAGGTCACAGCTCAGACATATTTCCCAAAGAGAGCTTTCTCCACAGCTAAGTTTCTTGGCAGCAAGAGACAGAAAGTAAGACTTTAAAAATAGGTTTAACCTGATTCAGAACATTGACACCACCATTCAGCTGTGAAGCTTGTAACAGAACCAAGAACTCTCAGTGCCCTCTTCCTAGTCCCCATCCATCTTTTAGGCTTGGGTTTTCCCTCCTGTGTGAATAGAATGACAAAATCAGTAGAAAACCTCTCCAGTTGCTCATGACAGCCTGCATGCTGGCATTACCGTTCTCACGCAGTTCTGCTTCTCACCAGGGATGAAGGTCTGAGTTTCTGGTAGGACTAGCTGTGCGTCTGTGGCCCCGGAACAGGGTTCTCTTTGCACAGTTCACTTGTATTTTAATCTCTTTAGTGCCTTGAGTTCATCAAAGGGACTTCATCTCCACTTTCAACACCTTCTCTGAGGGTTCTTTTTCAAATGTTCACCCCCCTCATGTCTCCTTCTGAGAGTTCATTTGCTTTCTTTCGGCAAGATTTACTTTCTCCTCCTCTTCCTTCCTATGTTCCTCTTGAACAGCTCTTTGGAATAACAAGCCTAAAGAAACGACTAACAGGGAACAAACGCCCTTTTAAAAACAAAGACTAAGCCCTATGCCCAGAAAGAATAACCACATTTATAGCAGATTAGCTTTGTGCTACTCTGATCAAAGAGCTGTTTTGGGGCATTTCCCGTTGCAGGTGAACTTCATCACAGATCTCCACTTCCTGTAACAGTACGTCTGTATTGCTTGATGTCACTATTAGAGAAATGTGACCTCTGAAAATGCCAAGGTTCTCACTTCCCAAACTGTTTCTTCAACTCAGGCTGACTTTAATAGAACACTTGAACAGTTGGTTATTATGAAAAATTGTATATGATACTGAATCTTTTTCAAAATCCACTTAAAAGCTACATCCTATCTCAAAACGTCTGTGGGAGGCGATGCTTGAGTAGGTCACTTAACCTCTCAGACCCTCAGCTCTCTCATCTGTATGATGAGAGGTTAGATCAGCTTATCTCAAAGGTCTCTTATCTAACCCTGGGATTCCTGGATTCCAGAAAAGTATCCAAGCACAGGAGTTATATATTAGAATCCCAAACTAGACTTTTTTTTAATTCCAACCCTATCAACTGTCCCTTATCGTGAAAATCAAAACACATTCTCTGCCTTATGTGTGATGCCAAGAAAATTCTAACTATAAGCTGCTGACAGCCACCGAGATAAGCATTCTTCCTGTACTTTCACTTGCTTTTAAAACTTCTTAACTGAAGTTTCTGAAACCTAAAACAACACCACCGCCACCTAATTTGGTGATAAAAGGAGAAAAGATATGTAGAGGTGCTCAAGAAAAGAAACTTGAAAAGTCAAAACTAACTATGAATCAAAACATGTACTATTGCAGAAAATAAATCATGAAATACAAAACAACTACTGAATAATTTGCCTCCTAATAATTCATCTCTGAAATTAAACTAATATGACCAAGATTTTAGAAGCAGAAGAAAAAAAAATCCTCCTCTGAAATCAAAATAGCTTTCTTCCCTACCTCCCACATTACAGTAGTAACAAAATGAAACTCCGTGAGTGGAAGACTTTGCCTGGGTATCTGTAACTTAATAATCTGATTGCAAGTGACAAGAGAAACCTTAAAAGCATTCCTAGTGGTTAACGAATGCAATCGGAGGCAGAGGTCTGCCTTAGGACCACAGTGTTTGTCAGGAAGCTTCACTGGTCTCTCATCTTTACTGTATGTTTTCCAGCAATGTACTTAGCATGTGACCTTTCTGTGGCTGCACAGTTTCCCCCACTGTTTTCATAGCTCATAAAATGCTTAGGAAGTGTTTATAAAAATTGGGCCACAAAGAACTTGAGCTTCATGGATCTCAACGGTCCAGCTTTGATTTCATTTTCAAGGAAGGAATATTTTCATTGCAAATGCACTGGTAACATCTGTGCTTCAGGTTCTCTCGGAAGAGCAAGTAAGAAGTGGTCCTGCCCAATGTGTATTATTTGGCCATCACTCGAAATATGTGATGCTCCAATTACTCTTCTCATGAAATCATGCATACAAATGAATCCTCCCTCTCCCCCTAACACCACCCTCCTTTTGTTGGTCACTTTCAGTTATCTGACTACACTGGAAAGACATTATGTCATAAACAGCAAAAGAACATCTGCAAAGAATCCTTTTGGAATCCATTGCATGAGCTGTCAAAACCAAAGTGTGCTCTTGGATCTGGGGTCCACTACTTACAAGGCCTGACCTTCACCCCTAAAACATTCATGAGGTTTTTTTTTTCATATAGGCTGCTAGGGATACAAGGCCAGAGAAGCATCACAAACAAGATCTCAGTTTATAGCTGTCTAGAGAATCACTGAATCGAGCAACAGCAAAACATTGTAAGTATCAGCTTGCATTTTCTGTTTGGTTTTGATGTTTTACAGGATAAAGGAGGTAGGTACTGGATAATTGGAGTTGATCCAGTCTTTGCTCTGAAATGCTCTATAGTTTGGAGCTCTATAGTTGGGTCTTATGCTGAACTTTATGTAATAGAACCGTCAGTGGTGCAGGCTACTAAATACACAGCATAGGAGTATGTATACAAATTTACTAATATAAACTGTGGAGGAAACTGTCAGGCCAGCTCTAACGCAACTGTCTCCTCCTTGAAGGCCACACTCCTCGCAAAGTTCCCACAGAGAAGGTAACACCCAGTCTTCCTTTTCCAATGATTTATTTGATCAACCTATTACAATGGACACATTTTCCTTTAACCACACTAGGTCAGTAATTTGGGAAGAGAATAAAAAGAAACATGAAATTTGAAAAGATCCTCACTGTGCAGAGGAACACTACAATTTTTGCTCGACAATTCAAGAGTTGTACATGAGCCACACGTGGACTTTCATGGAAATGAGCTTGTGACCCTCCTCTTTCACATTTCTAACCCAAAGGAGAATTCCAAAGGAGATCACTGTCCTAGCTATTTGTCTTGAAAGAAGAAATAAACCCTGTCAACATGTAGGAGGCTTCTTCCTTTTAAACTGATGCACTTAAGAACTAAACAATTAGGGGAGGTGGGGTGCCAAAGCCCAGGGTCACAAGTTCCTCACTTCATGCTGGATGCGAGGTTCACTGTGGACTGTGTTGTCTGTCCTCAGTCATGGCTCATTACCACATGTCTGTGGGGATTTTCCCCATGGGAAAAAAAAAAAATTTCCAAATCGTGTCAAGCACATAGTGCGTTTCCAGTCTCCTGAGGAAAGGTGAATCTAGCCTGCCCCTCACTCCCAAGTCCTCAAAATCCTGACAATTCTAGCACTATAAATTACCCTCAAAAGCTTGAAAAGAAGGTAGTTACTGTAGCTGTAGGGTTAGATGTAAAATGTGTAACCAAGGAGGCCTGTCCATAAAGCTTAACAGAGAAAGGAAGAATAAAGTCAATCTGTGATGTCAGAAACCTTGTTTGATTTATGAAATATATTCTCAATTAATTGTTCCAGCATTCAGCTTTATCACAACTTAAGTAATAAGAGATTTCATGTCCCTTTTAAGCTGTAAGCAAGTAAAATGGGGCAAGAGTCAGCAAGTATTTTCCAACTCACTCATTCTGAAATAAATGTTTGAAAAAACACAATGCAAATCCAAAGTCACCCTTTAGGGAGTTTTCCCCCTCTAGGATGTGGTCATCACCACCTGAATCAAGACAGAGCTGGTAGAGCCAGGCTCGTTCCCAGAAAGAGCCGTCAGAAGGAGTCGCACTCGGCTCCTTGTCCTGATCACTGCTCTGGCCTGTAGAAACAGACACAGCACCATCGATCCAGTGCTGGATGGGACCTACTGGGAAATCTCCACCTCCACAGTCAGGAGATAATTTTACCAAATAGGAAGAAACTGAATATTTCTCTTATTTTTTGAGAAAAGAAAAAGTCTCTAGGATGACCTGTAGTGACCACATTAGCTTGCAAAGCATTCTGAAACTTCCTAAATTGTGCTCATGGGGATGAAGAGGAAAAGAAGGAAAGACTGGGTACAGGGCAGTTCACTAGGATCCCAGGTGGTTTTAGGAAGAAGCAGGAAAGCACAGGAACTTCCAAAGGGGAATGCCCTCCTTCCAAGCAGTCAGAGCAGGTTCCATCTCGTCTGCTGTACTGAAGCACGTCAGAGGACTGCCAGCCCCACTACTAGCAGGAGAAAGCACGTGGCTGTGGAGACGCTTCTGGTGACACAGCTGGGTCAGTGAAGGCACATTACTCCAATATGATTCTAAATGTCTTCCTTACCATAAAGTTATTCTAGTGAGCAAAGAGTCAAGGATATTCCAGAAACCATTTGAGCTGTTGTGAGTCAAATAAGATCTATCGTTCCACAGTAGGATGGTCACAAAGACGATGAAGAGTGAGAGAGAAATGAGAAACAGGGATCAAGATCCAGGCTTGGAAGGAAACTGACAAAACACAGGCTCTGCTATTCCATCTGCGGTTCAGGGCTGGGTACCAACTCTCCAGGGAAAAACGGCAGGAAGCGAAGTGACTAGGTGGACTCCAGATAGATACTCAAGATGGAAATAAGTGTGCAGAGCTGATGTGTCAATGAGAAGTGCTCTTGGAAAGTGGAGCCTACATTTTCTCACACATAACATAGGATGCAAATAGGATTATCTAATTTAAGAACTATAACTCAAGGAATTGTTCGTCCCTTAGATTTATAATTATTGATTTTCTCTTTGCTACTTTCTTTCCTTCAGAAACACTTATCGCTTTGATTTCTACCCTCCATATCTACTGATTTTCCATCTCATTGTTTTCATCTTTTTGACCATTTCTTCTTCATTCTGAGATCTTGATTCCAGATAGCATTGTTTCTAATGTTGGAATTCCTAGAATTAGCCAACATTATGTATCTGACACTTCCAGTGCATTATTTCGAGTTACTGAAGGAGATCAATAATATAAATATTAAGGCAGAGCACTTAAGTTTTTTTCTTTCATAAGTACATTGTCCTTTTTTGGCCTAAAGAAGTGTAAAGCAGCATTTGTGTATGGACAGTAATAACTCAAATGTTTGACCTGCTCAACATGATTTCCCATTCCTCTTCCGCGGTCTCTGAGAAAAATCTCTCCCACTCCTTGTGTTCCTAGAGGAGCTGTCAATTGTGTGCCTTACCCTTCTTTCTCCTTGCCAAACGGGTGGCATGTGATCAAGTTTGATCCAATCATAATACAGCATTTCCCCAACACAGTGCTGGGTTAGCAGACCCAGGACCTAAGCTTGACCAATCAGAATGCTCTCAGGGATACTTCAGCCGCACCTGCTGCAGAAGACTCTTCTATTTGAATCACGAGTTCTTAAGATGTAGGCGTGCCATTACTTTTCTGCCACATGACGAGAGCCTCTTTACATAGAAAAAGAGGCCAACACACACATAGCAGCAGTGAGAAGCAGCACCGAGGAATGGAGAGAGCTCAAGCCATGAAAACATCATCTGAGCCCAGATTCCAGCCTCAACCTGCCAGTTACATTGGCCAATAAATATTGTTCTTTGCTTAAGCTAGTTTAAATTGGGTTCCAGTCACTTAGAACTGAAAGAGCCCTGGGGTATATAAATGTCAAACACTATTAACAGGAACACAGCTAATAATAATACAAAGCCACGGTGGCTTAATGATAAACGTCTAATGTATGCAGTTCACATTTTCCAGAAATTCTTGATGCCCTATGCCAGTATTGTTGCACATGCTGGCAAGGTTGGTGAACATATCAGTTACTATGGTTTGTGGGAGGATTTCCAGGTCACCGATCCCTTGATTTTCTGCTATTTTAAATAACATTCTGGATCACGGATTTTGGATTGAGGAAGATGCATATCTTCTTGACTCCTGGATGCTACACAATAGTGGACATAACGTGGTTAAATAGTAAAAATCACATTCTGTTGAAGCCAGAGGTAAGATCTTAGTCACACATAAGAAGTATCACTTTCTATATCTTCTACCACATGAAAGGAGTCTTTGAGTTCGGATTTAATCTAGAAACTGTTCTCATCTTCAAAAATAAATACAGTGACTATAAAACACTGTCCCATTTTCACTGTATTTCCAATATCAAGTGCGTTCATCCACTGATAAAGACATTTATTGATGGCCTACTATGCACCAGGCAGTGTAGTATATGCTACGGATTGCACTTGGGAGAACAAAGTACAGGCCAGTGGTGAAGGCACAGGATAAACTCATAAACAGATGATTCGGGGCAGTAACAAATGTTGTGAAGATAAAGAAGTCTGGTAAGGAAATAGGGGATGAAGGCTCCCCTGAGGAGGGGCATTGAGAAGACGTCTGAAGGATTTAAAAGGGAAACGTGGGGCAGAGCAGGGAATTGGAAAGTGCATGTCTTGGGGAAGGACTGAGCTCAGCACAGTCAAGAAACGACAAGAAGCCCAGACCTGAAGAAGCAGAGTGACCAGGCCCTCGAGGCCTTGGTGAGAGATGTGGACTTCATCCCATACCTGATGCTAAGTCCCTGAAGAGTTTCCAGTGGAAGCGCAGCACGATTTGATGTAAGATTCTAGCAGGTTACTCCAGGGGTGGGAGGACGGCGCAATTGTAGAAACAGGGGATTCGCAGACACAGGTGAAGGAGTTGTTACTGTGAGCCAGGTGAGACCACAGGCTGGCTTGAGTTAGGATGGCAGCAGTGGGGTGTTGAGAAGAAGTGGCTTAAGGGTATAATTTAAGGTAGAGTTGAGAGGACTTCCAAACAGACTGGATGGGGATGAGCAAGAAAGAAGAATAAGGATAAATCTAAGTTTTTGGTTTAACTGTGTAAATAATGGTGGCATTTACTGAGATGGAGAACATCAAGAAGCACATTTCACTGTGAAAATTCAGAGGGGATTTCTGCCTTCCACTGCTGAATAGGACCTGGGGAGGCAGCCAGACCCCGGGGCTCCCTGTGCGCAGCGTGACTGGGTGGTGGAGTGGAAGTGGTTTGCACTGTCTGAGTAGAGAGGCCTGCAAAGGCCTCACAGAGTTGCCTGCGCCTAAATGCTATGTTGGAACAGTGAGATCTATTCCTGCACCAAGAACCAGAGAAGACTGAAGATCTCAAGCCTTGGTGATGATAACAGGGAAAGCACAGCAAACCTCTGCGGGAAGACAGCTAGACCCATTCTGAGAAGACACTGTCTCAGCAGACGCCAGGGCAGATCACTGATGACTCACACAAGACATGCCATCTACCCACCCCACGGACCACACAATGCCTGACACGACATCAGCCCCAATTCCTCACCCCACTCCCACTGGAGCAACTAGACAAAATTTGGGCATAATGTAAAGAGACCCAAGCAAAGGTTAATTTCATCATGCAGTTGACTAGAGGCTTGCTGCAGCTCGGTTACAGGAAAACTAGAGACAGCCACATTGTATTTCTAAGCTTGTGGACTTGGATTTATAGCTTCTGGATAGGACAGAAACTATTCCGGGGCTGATTGGCACGTATTTTGGAGAGCCAGAACAAAGAAGACGGATCGCTGAAGGACGTGAGGGCTAAGCAGAGACACATCGCTTCATCACATTTCATCAAGGATTTCAGCAATTTCTAGGAGACTAAAAGGCTTTGCCAATCTCTAGGGTAAATATATTCAATTAATATCGGGAACACACAAAATATTTATAGATAATTCTTTCTCTTCTTTTTTTTATGAGGAAAATTGGTCCTGAGCTGACATCTGTTGCCAGTCTTCCTCTTTTTGCTTGAGGAAGATTGCCACTGAGCTAACATCTTCCTCTTCTTTATGTGGGATGTCACCACAGCATGGCTTGAGAAGTGGGGCTAGGTCCGTGAGTGGGATCCGAACCTGCGAACCCTGGGCCACAGAAGCAGAGCATCTGAACTTAACCACTAGGCCGCTGTGCGGGCTCCAGCACATAATTTTTTTAAATATTCAGTGTAAAGTGAACAGTATAGCAAATAGTATAACTATAAATCTTTAACGTAGATTTGGTTTTTCTCCAATTAATTGATTTGTTATGTCATGCGTTGGGGGACAAGAGCATCCCAAGTGACAAGGGCTGTCACAATGCAGGTGCTCAGAAAGGGTGGCTCAGATAAGTGCTACCACTTACTAAATGTCATCTCAACAAGGTTCACTCCTGTCTCTGGTGATACATGGCATATTAGCAATGATCTTTGTGAATATGCATAATTACAGGCTACATGTCACGTTGTTCTCAAGTAGTCCAGTGTGTCTCAGAGAATTTTCTACCAGTTTACTTGAGAATCATAAGTTTGCATCTATCTATTCATTATAAGGAATGAACATAAATTCAGATGTTAATTATATTCTAAGAGGAAATGCTCACATTTTGGTATACTATAATATAGCATAATTGCTTTGTAATCTTTTCGTACAAAAATATGGCAGAGTTAATTTGCATCTAGAAATGCTTAAGACATTTACTCAAGAATTACTCACAAAGTTGATGAATTGTTCAGGAATGACTACAAGCATAGGGTGATGACATCAGAAGCTACAGCCTCTCATTGAGCTTTCTTCAAGTATTTTCTTGTATCAAATGATACAAGACTTCCTGAGAATTTTTTTGTGAGTTCATGATTGTTTTGTGAGTTTATGTTTTGTTGATTCCACCATCCATTTCCATATCTAAAATGTAGAATCAAACATGAAATTTGATTCAAATATGAAATCTTAAAACACAATGTCTCCAAAAGGAAGTGAAACTTTTCAGGGACAGCAGACGTGGAAGTGACTAGCATGGAAAATATTTAAATGAGAGGTTAGTATTTGACCCTCTACAACAGCATTATTGACAGTCAGCTGTGGACAAACCTGGACAGCATCAAATTTTTCAGAGGCCTTCCATCCTGAAGAAAAGCAAGTATATTTTATTTATTCAGAAATATGGCTGCAGCTCTATGCTCTCAGTCACGGGGCTTTTGCAGTGGGCGCAAAATGTCTTAGGCCTTAGACTGTACTCCTGGGCCAATTATCATGAAATCTACTCTGAATTGAAATTTCATTGTTGTTTATCTGTTTAAGCCGTTTTTAATTTGTATTCCTTTATAGTATTCCAAGCTTTCAAGTGTAACTAGTGTAATACCTGGATCCAGTTGGGGTGACGCTCAATTTCCCGAGAACGCTCCCATTCTCTCAGAAAATAGCTTTGGAAAATCTAGCACTAACCATATAATTTTTGAAATAAATATCACATGGCAGCTTACATAACTTTGGGGCAGGTCTCAAAAGAAGACATTTTAAAGTCGTGAGAAGTAGATGAGCCCGTCAACATCTTTTGTTCTTGCCTGCCCGGCCACTTTCACTTCTGGTCGAAGGGACAGCCTAGTTCACTTTTTGGAAGCCGTCTTTCCCTGAATTCAAAAGACTTTAGTAAAATACTAGACGGTATCACCACTATTGTTTCTCATATCTGCCCCAACTGAGAGCCAGCCACCTGGATCCTCTCTGTTCCAAGTCACAGACTACCCGTATCCTTCCCATTTTTATTTATTTATTTTTTTACCTAACTTAGCCAAAGAACTCTTACTGACACAATGTACCATCATCTAAATCAACGTGATTTCATGCCTGGCCACTTATGATCATTGTCATAAATGCTCCAGTATCCTGCCTATGTTGTCCATATGCATTTGAATGGAATAATACAGGTGTGTTTGAATTACCATCACCCGCCTGAGTGAAGTGTTGGGATATATGAACCAACCTGTAGTACATCTGGAACATGCATTTCCTGCTCTCCTTCCATGCTACAAAGAACTTTACATTAGAAAATTCTCCTGTCATTTTTCTTACATGAGGTGATACAGTCTCACTTGCACGGGCATTTTCTAGGGACGTTATAAATATTATATTTTGTTCAGTCAAAAGACATTGTAATAATCATGCCTTCCATTTTATAACACTTCATATTGTATAAGAAAGTTTTGAATGTGGTTGATGTCACGTAGGTGAGGAACTGAGGCTCAGGAAGGTTAAACGGATTTCCAGTCATGCAGTTGGTCCATGTCAGACCTGGGACTGCACTCAAGTTTTCTAATTCAAAGTCCAAACTTGGTTCATTTACATCATAACTCGCTCTATCCAGAGGATTTCATTGTAAATGTTACATAAATGGTGCTCTTAACGTGTCATTTAGGAAATACCCCACATTGAAGAGTTGATCAATGTATGTCAGATGTGGAATATGGGGACCAAAACATCAGTCAGGCTCCAATCGTGTATGTGACTCATAAATTTCTGTTTAAAAGCCTAAATTTCTGAAGAATGATTAAAGGGGTGGGTTAGAAGTTTGCTTTTAATAATCTCACAAAATCTCATAGGAACATTGCGTATTTGTGTCTACTTTGCTTCTCTGAGATGGAATAAAACCCTCTCAGCCTGCATACCCATGAAGTAGACTGATTGTCACCAGTCTCATCCATGGCCTTGGAGGAGCCCTCCTAATCTCAGGGCTTCCACATTTTTATGAGGGTGTGGATATAGCAGTGAAATAAATAAATAAAAATAAAACCGAGTCCCTGGATTTATGGAGCTTAAATACCAATGAATAGAAACTAGATCCTGTTACTTACCAGTTTTGTTATAGGTGCTGCCTGCTTTCCAACATTTTGCCATTGTTGTTGTTGGAGTTTCGCTCTGAGCTAACATCTGTGGCCAATCTTCCTCTTTCTTTGCTTGAGGAAGATTAGCTCTGAGCTAACAACTGTGCCAATCGTCCTCTATTTTGTATGTGGGTCGCTGCCACAGCAGGGCCTGGTGAGTGGTGTAGGTCCGTGCCCAGAATCCAAACCCATGAACCCTGGGCCACCAAAGCACAGTGTGCTGGACTTCACCGCTATACCACAGGCTGGCCCCTGCTTTCCAACTGTTTAAAGAGGATCTCATGTGTTTCTCTCAAAGATGCAGTATTAGGTGGTCATACACAGCAGAGCAGGGACTAACGAGCTTCTACAAACTGTCCATTTGCTGGAGCTAAAACTAGTCTGAGCTGACCTTGCCCAAATTCAGAAAAAATATACTTCAGGAAAATTAAAAGAAAAAAAATTCAAGAGCATTAATATCAAACCTCACCAGAAGCCTTTGAAACTCCTTCCAGACATTTCTTCTGCTTTTTTAGACTGGCCAGGCTGAACTGTGCTTGAGACCAGGAACCCACAGCCAGAAGACACACTAAAATCTCGGGGCCTGACAGATATGGGGGACATTTTGAATGACTTCTTTCTTATTTTTAAAATTTATTTTTTGCCCATAAGTATTCATATTACTGCTTTTAAAATTATGTAAATAGCTTACTATTCTTGTATCAGTTACACATTGATGAATAACAAGCAACCTCAAAACTTCATAGCTCAGAACAGCAATGGTAAGCTCAAGATTCTGCGTGGGCTCACCTGGGGGTTCTTGTGCTGGTCTCTGCTGGGCACAGTCCTGCATTTGTGGACAACTGGTGCAGTGCCTGAGGTTGGCTGTCTCTTTCTGGAACAACGGGGGCACCTGGGACATGTGTTGCTCTTCATCCAACTGGCTGGCTTAGCTTCTTCACGTGTGGCTGTCACCAGAGTCTCAAGAGGAGCAAGAGAGGGCAAGCCCCTTTCAAACCCTGTCTGCACTGTTTGTTAATGTCCAGTTGGACAAAGCAAGTCGCAAGACCAGTGTGGAGTCTGTGGGAGGCACTACCAATGGGTTTGGGTCAAAGGAGGAAGATTATTTGTAGCACTTTTGCTCATTTATTGCAATCCACCACGGCTCATGTATTTGTAAGTTGGTTGGTCTGTTCTCAGTGTGAGGCCAGGCTAGGTGTGTCCTATGTGACATATGATATAGGAGTGTTAACATAATTTCCATTAAATTTGAAAATGAGAAAAATTAAACTATGCCTTTTCAAATTATGAATTTAAATTCGTATTCAATTGAAAATTAAATGGATACATTCTAAGGCTTTCAAAAGTCCCTAAATCCAAGAATACAATGTGACCATCTCATTTTTTCCATAAAATAATGTATGCTTCACTGTTCACAGCATAGATGAGAGCCACTACCAAAGTTAACATTCCATTTTTTTAACTTGTCCAAGATTTCTATTTTCTGGTTAAAAAGAAACACTTTCTTTGATCTCATCCCTTTTCTTCTTGTCTACCATGAGGTCTAGTAATTGGCTTTCTTTCCAGGAGTATTTTTTTGCACAGAGACTGATTATACACACACACACACACACACACAATTACACCACAAACCTATGACACAGTTCTCACTTCAATTCACTTCAGTTATTTCAAATAGGATGAGTAGAGAGTACGTAGTGCCATAAAGCAATGAAGAAGTTAGGCAGTCACTAGTCAACTGTCTTTTTGCTCCATATGAAGCCTTTTCAGCATACAATTCAATGAGGGCCTCAGCAAAATCCCTGATGATTACGCATCATAACTTTTAGGATCCCCACAAATAATCAAAACCAAGAATTTTAAGTTCATGCCTACCAAGATTATATATCTTATTCCTCATAATGAAGAAAAAAAATTTGACAACATAAAAATACACTGATATACATAAATGTTGGCTCACTTTTCAATACAAGAAGTTGTATTATATGACACATAACTTGTTTTTAATTATGCAAATATTATCTGAAACCTCTCAATATGTTATAGCTACAGGAATTTAGTTCTAAAAAGTATTGCCAAAAAATACTCTACCAGACTACTTACGTGTTTCTTTCACAATCCCAGCGCTCACCAGTGGGGCTGGCATATCTAACATACGCTTCCACGAGGCCTGTCATCCCAGGGCCCAGGCTTCTTACAATATTTTGATTGTGTCCTTTGATAGTACCTTGGTAAATGCCTGTTACAACTCTACTCAGCATTAACTCCACAGTTAAAAAAATAAAAAGAGCTATTAAACGATTTATGCAGCATAAAATGTGATGAAACTTTTCTCTGCCACTTCAAAAAGAAAAATGTAAGTCTCAACCACCAAAAGAAATGAGACAGTGACAGCTGAAGAGCGGCTCTGTTGGCCAGTGGAGGAGTCACAAAGAGAGAGTGTCTGGCAGCCCTTTGATCTCTGCTGGATGCGCCCGCCATGGTTAGCGGGAGGTGCTTCTCCCTTCACGCAGAACGAGGGCTCCGGGAAACTTCTCCAAACTGTGGGGAGGGTCAGACAGCTGGGGGGGTTTCTGGGAAATGAGAGCTAAGCGTCCTGGATTTTCCTTTCCTGCCTCACCATGCAGTCGACTGCTTTCCCAGGTCGCTCATGTACCGCACTTTTTCCAGCAAGTTCCTAGCACCCTCCAACAAGCTTCTTGGATTGTGGTCACACATCTACACCCTGTTGTTCTATAAAGATAATAAAGAAACACTGTAACGTGCTATGTTTGGACAGCCTTCTCAGTGAGGCGAAACAGATGTCAAGAGAGGAAGACTATCAGTCTAAAGCTCAAGTGAGAGGAGAAAATTAAAGCGAAAACTTCAAAATAAGTCATTCACTGGGGAGTCAGTAGATGACGGAGTATGACAAAGTGGGGCAGCAGCTCCGGGGAGCCAAGCGAGATCCTGTTTCAGAACCAGGGTGCGTTCAGAGTGTCACAGATGCCTGTGTTAAACAGGATCATCTGTGGATCTGCAAAGGAATTCCAGGAGGTAGAAATTCCTTGAAACAATCGTAGGGCTCCACTAGCCTGTTCAGAAAGGCATGTCCAAAAGCTAGTTACGAGTCTGTTATCAGCACCAAGTCAATGCATCCTGCCCCAGCCCCAGCCCACCAAAGCCCTCTCCGCCCACCACGGCGAGAGCCGCTGCTGTGGTGGAGCTCTCTCTGTCCCTCCCTTCCTCTCTCTCTTTCTCTGTCTTTTTTGTTCCTTGAATAGATAGATAAATACATGGATAGATACATAGACAGATAGACAGTTATAGACAGTAAGAGGATGGATGATCGCATTCTTTCTGTTTTTGTTTTGTTTTTTATTTCCCGCTTTAAACTAAAAGGCTCTGGAAAGTAGGAACAGTGTCTGCTTTTCAGTACGCACACCAAAGTGCTTAATTCATATGGTGGCTGCTGAGAAATGCTTTTGCCTGGTCTGATGATTCAAGAGTTTTAGACTTCTTTTACAAAACATAATGGAAAATATGCATGTAACAGAATACATATATATACAATGAGAACCAAGCGCTTCTGAATGTTTTCAGAAGAAAAATGCCAAACCCTGCCTGGCAAAGACATGTGCCTTTATTTTATTTCAATGGCACTTCAAGAGGCACACCAGAGGCCAAAATTTAATATTTTTTAAATGTAGAAAAATACTCAGTATCAGCAGTTTACTTCTGTTTTCGTAAGTTCTGTATTTTGTCACTGGAGAAACTATATTGCTGGGGCAAGATAATTTGAAGATTTCATAGCACTGAATTACAGTAAGCACCCGATTCAGCTAATGCTCAGAAAGCCCTGGTTAGGCAAAGAATACATCTGGCCTCAATGAAACTGGGCAAGAGCTTTCCAGAGAAGCAGGGAGACGACAGCTATCTTGGGATGTCTGACACTGCCCAGTTCTCTGGGAGGTGAAGTTACGGGGCAAGAGGAGTCTCCTTTACAGGGCTTGTCTCCAAAGGCAGAGGACCAGTAAAGAGCTAAGTCAGGACACTATTTCTTTAGTTCCGCGCGAGGCTATATCCACTATCTCACTTGGACAACGGCCTCTCCTCTACACCAATCCCATGGTACCACCATCAATATTACTCCCATCCTTTACCAAAATAAGAAATCCCATGCATCTCAAGATCATCTTCCCCAGCATCTCACAGTCCCTGTACCAAGAAGCTCTTACTCTCCGTAGCCTGTTTAAATTTAAGCCTTTTCAATCTTACATTTTAAAATACAATGGCCACAGATACCTGTGACTCACCTGAAAATAACACAAGTAATTTAAGGAAGACCTTGAGTATGACCCCTTATAATTAAAAATGACTCAATAAAAGAATAAGGAGATACCTCAAGGACACAGGTCAAAGGAACACAATTACTTTTTCTTGCTGTTTTAGATAATATGGTCACTCACGTAGGCGTGCCTGCTTGGAATACTGCTGTGGCCTCAAGAGGTGAGA
Source organism: Equus quagga (assembly GCF_021613505.1). Lineage (NCBI taxonomy): Eukaryota > Metazoa > Chordata > Mammalia > Perissodactyla > Equidae > Equus > Equus quagga. The sequence continues at coordinate 2,394,510 of NC_060269.1, read as the reverse complement.
GGATGCCTTTCTGGGTAGGGAGTTTAATTCAATCAACAGCACAGAGACAACGGGCCTTTCACTTCCATACTCCAGATAATGCAAAACAGCTCCTTCATCCCAAGGCCCGTTGAGAGGCCGCAGAGTTGCCATAGTGCGTTAACTTGTTCTTCCGTGCCCCTGGATGGTGGTTGTAAAACTCTAAGTGTTTGGATGAACGCGTCCCAGGATTTGATGATGAGCGCCTTTCACAATAGAAAATGTGAGTCACACAGCTTTTACAAGGGCCTCTGCCTTGTGAAGAAAGCCTGAAAACTGGAATGAGTGTTACCTCTGCCAGAAGAATGTCAGGAAGTGGACCAAGAGACAACATGTGAAACCAAGTCAGCTACACTGTGTAAATCAAAATCCTACTTTGCCGTTTAGAAAATGGACCTTGGCAGCAGGCTCTTTATTGTCCCGGGGAACAACAGCAGGAACCGGAATGGTTGCTAGGCTAGTTTGTAGGGTTTTCGTAACCCCCATTCCTCGGCACACTTCCCCCTCTGGGTATCACAGACTATGCTTCATCGGGGCTGAAAATGATAGAAACATTTTCATCCAAATATTACTCATGTAGACCCACGTAACTACATTAAATACTGTATGATTCCTTGTGCCATTGGGGCTGCATGCAGGCCTGGCTGCAACCAGCCGTTAAGCAGTTTTCTATTTTTTAATCAACATGGATGGATTTCACATAAGATATGAAATTACAGTAATTTGAAAAGATTTTTAAATATAAAGACATCAGAAAAAAATTTGTTTACTTCTATAACTGGATCATTAATGCTTGGGGAATTGACTCAAACTGAGCAATGACACTTTTCCAAAAAATACTTTTTTTCAATACATTTTTAGTGTTTTTAGTTTTTAGTTTTTCTGAATAAGCTTCCCTAAATGATAACATTTTAAACTTTGTTCAGAAATTTTGCCTTTATAAAAATTATGTTTTTAAATAATCAAATTGGGACTTGGGCTAAATATAAGGAACTTTTAAAACAGCAAGTACTTTCATTGCTTTTGCTTTGAGTTTTTGCATTCATATAACTTTAATATGTGAACTTTATAACATTCACTTTAAATATAAGTGTTTTCCATTTATTCAGCTATACACAATTTTTAAAAAGAAGAAGTCTATGTAGAGGTAGGTCTCTAAGAATTCAAAAAAAAAAGGAAGAACAGTTAACATGTTTCAAAGGTAAGTGTTTTGTCAAAAATGTCTATTATGCTTCCTCTGTTTTGGTTTCCACAGAAATCTAAATCTTTTTGTTTACAACAACAAGAACTAAAACGGATACTGAAGATGAAGTGGGCATAAACATGTTTTTATTAAGGAATATGATTTCACCGTAAATCAGGAGCGCACAGAAGAGTGTCACTCATTGCGAGTCCACCCAGTTCTGGAAGCTGTCTTCCCAGACACTGCATGCTGGTCTACACAGGCAGGTCCAAGCTACTTTCCGAAATGGCACACGTTATAGCTAATCTTCAGATTAGTCACTTACAGACCTCAATACAAGTGAAAAAAAGTGTGTGGAGAGGTCAAGTAAATACTACCACAAACACAATCATCACCACTAGATTTTACGTGCCACATTGTAACAGTCATTTGATCAGTGACTGTCAATTGCTTAAGAATCAGAAAGTTTACACAGCTGTAAAAATGTACTGCCAGTGTCTGAACTACCTGCTCTTTTCCCTGGGCCACATTTTCCTGCTTTGCTTTCTCACCCACCAAGTGAATATCGTACAATTCCAGTCGGGGAAATGACTGTATGATAGAGATGCCTTCAATCGCTCTGATTTGTTTTTATTAATTACCTAGAAAATCTTCAGTCTTGTGTTTTTGTAACACACTGGAAATACATTTCCCATCAAATTATGACATATATGGCTCTCAGGACACTATGGCTAAAAAGTGATACTTTTTTTAAAAACAGTGTTATTAACATAATATTCAATACTGGTTTACTATCACCATGTATAAAAGTAAATGCATTTCCAAAAAACAAAAGTAGAGTTCCAGAGACCACATGAAGGCACACAGCTGCTTGCTAGATTACATGTTTATGATGAAAAAGAAGCAATCGGATTAATTTTCCACAACATAAGAGTTTGTACTGAAGGTGGCTTTTCCCAGAGCATCGACTTCAGAACACTTATCCTGTGTCGGAAACTGCAATGAAAATAAGTGGACATTCTGGTGCCCCTAAACAGATCCTAATGTCCCCAGTACTTTACGAATGAATCATTCAAATTCTTAATTTCTACGGTCAAATGCCAATGACTTTCAGCAAGTGAAAAGCAGAGAATTAAAATACTTCTCCGGCGACACCGGGTGAGTTTTGCTAAGAATTTTTTGTAAATATATTAAATCATGAAATGCTGAGAGAAGAAATCTAGGCAATTTCAAATTTAAGGTTCATGAAGAGGATAACTTCTATGTAGGGATAGGAAAATTAGTATTTTCTATTTGAAATCAGAATAAATTATAACATTTTCCAGTCATTTCAGCCTCAGAATCCTTTGAAACAGCCAGGTCTGAATCCAGCTCCTTCTCACCCATGAATGTTGCTGTTTTTAGTTTAAAGTCCTCAGTAAATGCCTCTGTCCTCCTCACGTGCTCTTTCCTGGAAGGCCCTCAGTTGAACCTCAGACTTAACTTGTACCTATGTACATTCAGAGAGAGAGTTTTGCACCAAAATGTCTTACTTCCAGCCACACCAACCCGTGCTATTCAGGAAGAGGCTGAGGCTCCGTCTATTCCCAGATCTCGTAAGTCAGTACCTTATGGATATTTGGAAGAGTATGTGTACCAAACAGATGGCAAGGGCTTCACCAGCTGCTAGCCAGGGATCACAAAAGCGGGAAGGAGTTTACACGAATCAGACCAGAAAATTCTTGCCACAATGTAAAAGGGTTACCACAGGAAAAATCTGCCAACCCAAATGGCCAAAATTTAGCACAGAGATAAAGCTTGTAACACTGCTATAGTTTCGGAAAGAATTAGAACACACACAACATTTTCCGTTTGTTCCCCAGCACCACGCACCCCATCCCACACCCGCGGGAGAAAGCTCGCCCTTTCCAGTGTCCATCCCTTCCCACGCTACATGACAGAGATGGGTACACACTCACCCAATGCATTCCCTCTTCCTACGTACAAATCTACACTTTGTTTTCTAGGCATCTCGCAATTTTTTTTCACCTCTGCTCACAAACAGTTAAGACAGATGTGCCTTCTTCATGTCTTCTCTTGTCATTGACTCCAGATGGCGGAGACCAAGCAAACTCCCAGCCACTTTTGAGAGATGTACAGCCACGGTATGGAAGGAGCCTAGATCTTCACGTGACCACGTGGAGCAGGGTCTCTGTCCCTCTGACCTGCACTGAACTTCGACAAAAGCAGAATAGATACTCTTATTGTGTTAAGCTTTCTCAGGTTTGGAGGTTGTTTGTTAGGGCATATAGCATATACTCTGACTAATAAACTACTCCTCTCATAAGATATTATCAGAGTTAAGTGCATAATCTTACTCTTCAGATTTCTAAAAAAAAAAAAAAATTTCATTTTGGAAGGAGTCTACCATGACCAAGCCAGTAGGAACTTTACAAAATGTCTCTCAGCTGGACTTATCCTTTGCATCTTCCTCACTCATGACTCATCCAGCAGCCATTCTAAAACCATTTCCTTCTTTGCTACTATAATTCACTTGCAAGAATGCAGAAGTTCTTACAGTAGGATAATGACCTTGGAGTTCCACAGAGGGGCTAGTGGTATGAAACGGAGATGAGGTCATCTTGTACCGAACTACAGAACTATGATTTCAGAATCACAGAAGTGTTAAATCATGCTAGGCCACTCACTTTGGTCTTGCTGGAAATTTTCATTGCTCTCCAGGATAATAAAGTATTCCATAAACCAGAGATATGTGGGAAAAGAAGGAAATTCAAGTAGCCAAGTGGAATTAGCCTTATCTTGTAGATAGTGCAGTTTCCTACATTTAATCTTTGTGAGCAGCGTACTATAATTCTTTGGGGATGAAAAACACAGGGAACACATTAGAAACTTAAATTCCACTGTTTGACATACTGGAGTTTTCAACCATTATTTTCAGCTGGAAAAGTATAAAATAATAAACTTCAATGTTCTAAGTGTGGCCTTTGGAACTTTCTTTGTTGATGCTATCATGAGCACACATATTAAAAGTGAAATGGAAGATGAATAGTTTACAGGGTAAAGAAACATTCTCCCTCTTCACAATCTATGGTTTCAGGGCTCCCCTAAGGCCTTAAAATGAAGTCTACTTGGTGGTCTCCACTCTAACCCCTGGAGAATGTGCTCTGCATCTCCAACGCAGAACACCTGATGCTGCAGAATTTGACACTTCTCTGCAGCCTCTACACAGAAGAAACAGAGGACTTGACATGCATGGAAATTAAATTGTCTGCCACCCCTAGAGACACGCTGTCCTCCCAGGTCAGGGTCACATGAAGGTCAAATGATGGAACTCAAATTTCAACCAATTCCGCCCTAGCTGTGAGTCGACAGAAAACACATCCCTTTGAGTTCTTGACAATCTGCTACATTTTACGTGATCCATCAAAAATAAGAATAGAATACACACACCAAGTAAATCACCTTAAGAGAAAAATAGTTTTGCATTATCAAACTAGGTGATTACCTTAAAAACCAGGAGCTGCCTCTGAAGCGTGAGTTTCCCGTGAGTTCTCAGATGTATAAACGCACTTTGAGACAGCTATAAAAATGCAGCATGTGTTGTCAAAGATTGATCCTAACCACTCGACGTAACCTTCACAGAGGCTTAGGAGTCCGTCCCTGGGTTCTGTTGATGTACAGGCCTAAGGAATATCTGAATGGTTTAGAGGCAGTCAGAAGAGAGAGAGATTTTAGGACTCATGATTAAGGCCTCAATGAAAATACACAGGCACCTAAAACATGAAATAAAAATCTTTTTAATGAAAATTAACCATTAGTATTCATGGGTGCCCCTTCAATGCATAGTTACATGAGGCTTACCTAAACGTTATATATTTTTGAAGATAATTCTCATTGCAGAAAGTAGACTGTTTATCTGTTCACTTCCACACAATTCCTTCTCAGCTGACGTCCAGCCATCTACTCACTGAAACAGGACAAACCTCAGCCAAATCAGAAAAGTTAAAAATGTATATAACCGCAGTGCATTAGAATGCTTTCAGCTCATTCAGAACACATTATATTTCCTACACTTAGGCAAAGTTTGGAGCACTAAATGAATTTATGTAATTATGTCTAGAAATGAGGGTGATTTCTGTAGGATAGAATGTTCTATATTTCTATAGAAATAGAAATGAGGGTGTCTTAAAGCCTTTGAAGACACCCAGACTTTGAATGCAGAAGATATGAAAACCTTCTGAATTCCTAGAGGTCACCTACTCTCCTCTCTTCATTCTTTGGGCTGCCTAATCCGGGTCCTAGTTGTTCTGCAGGAGAAACAATGTCAAGAAGCAAGCGTCCTTTCCTTCCTCCTTGGAGTTTACAGCAGTGTTACCCTGTGGACCCATGGCCTCCAGTGAAGACACAAACAACTGTATCCACGCGACCCTATGGGCAGCAGCAGGTAGAGACAAGTAGACAGGTGCATCGTCAGAACTCAGACCACTCTTCCAATAATGTGCGCACAGGGTTTGACCCCATCCAATCTTCGTCAAGTTCTCTGATCAACTGCACTCACATTTTGAGCATCATCCGCTAAATCAAACTGTCAAACCTCTTGCCACAAGAACTTCATGTCTTGGGCTTGCTCTGTAAGTACACAGGGCTATGCAACTCTTCTCACTTTCAGAATTCGATGGGGAAAAGAAAGGCTCCTAAGAAAGAGGAATACAAAGAAATGACAAAGTGTTCCAAAAACGGATTAACAAGAGCAGTGTAAAGACAACATGTGATCCAGCTAAGCTACTTGCCTGTCTTACCTATGACAGGTGAGATAGGTAACCTATCTTACCTACGACGGCCTGATTATCTTCTAATAATTCATCTTTTCATTTGGCTAAAATGAAAAATAAGCATTTTCAACCACTAGATATATTATACACATGGACCATATATAATGTGATATATATGCATACATATAAAATAAAATGATTAAAATGTAAAATCATCAAATTACTTAAAAAAATAAAGCTCAGGTTTCCAGCTGTGGCTCATCAGCACATCAGCATTAGACCAAAGAGAGCTTCTCCCACCTGGCTCCAAAGAGGTTTTCCGACAACCTGGTATTTTCAGTGCGGTTTCTATCACAGCCAATTTTTCCTTGAATGAGTCTAGATCCCCAGCCTAACGTAGCTCATTTTAGGTCTGAAAATCTTCACCCTCGGGGCCTCTCTAGAAGCCCGTATGCCCAAATATGTAAAAGGATAAAGCCACCCTTTCTGGTTAAAACTGCAAAGCCCCTGTGAGAGGCAGCAAAAAGTCCTGACTCGACATCAGCAGCCACAGCCACAGGGAGTGGGGCGCAGGGCCACGGCCCAGTCAGAGGCAGCACCCTCGGAGAACCACACTGACTCGGAGAACCTCACTGACTCGGAACACCCAATCTCCTGGCCCTTGGGCATCATGGGAGGACCAAGTTAAACTGGCTTTCTGCCCTCCAGAAAACAGACTAATCTGGTCAAAGCAGAAAACCAGTCCTATTACTAAGAGGTAAGTACGTATTCTCCAACCAAATAGTAGGTATTGCTTGCTCATTTCTTTTATTTTAATTCAAAAGTAATAAGTAATATGTCCTGATTATAAAAAATATAGATATAGACCTATTCACCTTTCCCCAATACTGCAGCCCTCACCAGAGGGAACCCTCACAAACCATTTTTTATGCATTTATAGATATAGATAACCACAGTAATAGTCAAAATATATGTAGTACTTACTATGTGCCAGGATTTGTGCCAAGTACCTTAATAAATATAATTTAGTCCTTACAATAAACCAATAAGAACTATTATCTACATTTTACAGGTGATGAAACTGAGGCACAGAGAAGATACAGGATTTGCCCAAGTTATACAGCAAGTGACCCAGTCGAGACTTGAATCCAAGCACTTTTATTCCAGATTCTATGTTTAACTACCATACAACACTGTCCCTACTTAGATAAAATGATAGGGAGTGAGCGCAGGTGGCGCTGAAGGCAGCGAGAGCAATGCTGGCTCTCTGGGGCGTTGGCCGTAGGACGGAGGTGGGCGGAGGTGCAGGTGCGCAGAGAGGTAGGCGTGGCCTAGACAGAGGTGTAGCTCAAGATCATTTGCATGATTTTCTGTTTTTCTTACATTAATAGGATCACTCTCTGTGTATTATTCTGGGATTTTCTTTTCCTTAATTCTGGTTAATTGAGGCATAATCTACATACAATATATTTCAACTGTTTTATGGTACTGTTGTATGAATTTAGTACACTGTTGTGTGATCAACACCACAGTAAAAACATAGAATGTTTCCATCATCCCCAAAAGTTCCCTTCTAGTGCTTTCAAGTCAGCCTTTCCCCCACCTCCAAGCTGTGGCAACTGTTGACCTGCCTCCATGACACTTAACAATGTGCTTTGGAAATTATTCTATGGGAATGGTAAGAGCGGAATAAATTCCGGTGATTTTGCAAAATATAACCTGTATTAGATAAAGTGTGACTTATGCTTCATATGTTTATAACAGAATTGTCATAGTGTATTGTAAATGGGATTACAGAATAGATTTGCACAATAGCCCCTTTATATTCTTCTATTTCAAACCTACAGCAAATGCTAAACAAGAGCAGTGTGAAGCACGTAACTTTTCTCCAAAAAGATTGCCAAGCATCAGGAAGAAATAACAGCTGTCAATTTGCCCTCTTTCAACTTACTGGAAAGCAAAGGGAATAGAGAATTGGTGGAGAGGGGTGGAAAAAGGAAAGAAACATTAAAAACACTGTAAGCTATTTTGCATATCTTAAAAACTACATAAGTAACCTAACTATGTTTGATGGAGTAAAAATAAATTGAAGAGTTTCTCAGGGCCTGCTCCCCAGCCGAGGGGCCGGGTCTGAAAAGAGCGAGAGGACAGCCAGAAGACAAAGGACTTGGAACACTTTAGGGGGAATTTTCATCTCCATAGGTTCCTGATGCCAAAAACTAGAAGAAGTTCTGAATAATCTCTTCAGCACAGCACAACCATGACCCTCACATATCAGATTTAATATTCTCATTTGGCATTTCATAAGCTTCTACAAGGTTCCAAAGGAGAGCAAGCACATTATTTTCTTCCAGATTAATTTTTTTGGCAACTAGAATGTGCCCAGAGGAATCCACAAGCCATATTCATTCACACATGCAAAGAGAGAAAGCTAAGGTTATTGACTAACAAGTTGACAAAGTGTAACCCAGCCAGGAGCTGGTTTTCATAGACTTACTTGGCTGTGTATTCAAATGACAGAAGAAAAATGCTTGCTTTTTCCCTGTATGGATTGCATCTAGTAGAGTATAGGATTACAGAAAATAATACTATCTTACTGAAAAAACTCTGTTATACTTATTTTGTGTATTCAATTAAACTTGTTGGCTTAAGCAGGTGTAATCTGACGGCAGACATATCACCTGGATGTTCCTGGAGGGGACGACAGAGCTTCAGGCTCATGGGTCAATGGCAGGGCGGTATTTTGGAAGTGCATGAGAGGAAACTGCAAGGATACTGTTCCAAAACTTATTCTTTTTAAGAGGTGCTTGAGAGCCAAAGATTCTGAGTGTTACATTGCCAGGGTGTACTCTAAAGGGGGAGGAGGAGAGGCGTGCTCTCAGCAGGGTGACGGCAGGAGTCCGCAGCCTCACAGCAGAGACCCTCTCTCGGGGTCTTTCGCTCAAGACCTTAGTTCCCATATTCTATCTGTTTCTCTGTCAAATTCAGTCCACCACAACACAAAAGAAAGAATAATTCTATTTCTTTGCTTCTTTATAAAGGATTTACTTCTATAATATAACACTCCACCAAACACAACCAGTGGTCCATGAGCTTAGGAGGCCCACCCAGGGCTTCTGGTCAGAGGGAGAGCTGCAGTTGTCCACCCTTCCTCCCCGTGCCTCCATTGGCTGAGAACTCCAGCTCCATCACTGAGCACAAGCGGCTCGGCCTCACCGAGGCTGGGTCTTCCCCTCCTCTGGCCCACATGTGTAACTCTAGCCTTAGAGGTCGGGACAGCATGTGGGATGAGGAGCACGAGTGAGTGTCTGCTGCATGTTTTACAGGTTTCACTGTTGTACCCTTAGTCACAAGAGGATGAGTGAGAGGCTAGAATATCTGGGGGGGGAAGACAGCATTTCTCATTTTGGGCAGCAGTCTCCATTTAAGAGATGACTTAGGAATACGGATCTCAAGTCTCAAGCAGGAACTAGATTTCAATACTTGGACTAAATATTCATAATAGATGCTAAAGAAACCACATCCCACATCCAACGTTTTAATTTCAGTGGAGGTTATATCGCTCTATTTGCCATTCATTATACAACGATAGACAATATCCAGCCTTTGCCCAGCACTTCACTTTGACACTCTACACACTTTGCAGTTAACCCTCAACGGCTGCCGTATCAGGCCTGTGGTGACGTCCTTGCTTTATAGGATAAACTGAGTCTCGGTGAGGTTCAGAGACCTGCTAGGGAACAAGTGGTTTTCAAGGGAGAGAAGTGGAGCTAGAACCCAGGTCTTCGGTCTTTCAGCCCAGTGACCTTCTACTGTGACACAGCTGTCCTCTCAGTCAGCTAGTCCCCAAAGGGAAATGCGGTGAGAGTTAGAGTGAATTAAGGAGAAGGTGGGAATTTGTGAGACCCTAATGATTTATAAAACCACGTGTTAAGAAAGGTTCTCTAAGATCCTGAAGCCACTACTGAATTGATTTATTCACACTGGACTCCCCTGATCGTGCCTCACATCCCCAGGTCGAGTCATGCAGAGTGTCCCAGATCCTGAAACAGGATCCCCCCAGTCAGTGGGACTCAGAAGATGGGCATGAGAAATGAGGCCTCGCCTGTGTCTGAGACAGAGGCCTCGGCTCTCGTCAGGCCCTGGGGACAATCTGCTCCCTGGGATTCAAACCATTCAACAATAAGAATTGAACTTTTTAGAAGAAAATAATTGTTAGTTTCCTTTACATATTTGTTAGAGATATTTAGATAGATCAATAGATTAAATTCCCATTACTTAGATTAAACCTCAAGCACAAAGTCAGAATAAAATTAGATTGGTATCCAAAAGCAAATAAACCAAAAATAACTTATTTGTTATTCGTCAAAGAAAGTAATTTTGGTATTCTGTGCTTGAGCCCCTAAATACAGCTCTGTAAATGGGAAACTCTGGCTGATTTGAAATAGAGTGTTTGAGACGGTTTCAGCCGGTGTGGGTGAAGTGGGTCAGACTGGGATATCCACGCAGTCGTGAGAGAATTTGTGTTCTGGTCTGGACGCACTATGACAATTCCTTTGCAATTAGCATTGGTGTTTCCTACATCTCAATTTAACCAATTTGATAAAATAAAATGTCACCTTAGCCTGTTAATAGCCCTCTCTTAAAATTTGTCTGTGTAATTATGGCAAATAAGCAAACATATTTATTAATTTTATCTATAATGTTTGTTTGAAGATGCATATATATAAAGTTTTCACTGGTATTCTAAAGATAGATCTTTGAAAACATGGAATAGAATATGAGGCAAAAACTTTTTTTTGAAAACTTCAGATTAAAGATATTGATTCCAAGTTCTCTCATTAGAAGTTAGCTTTATAACTGAGGTGAATTTATTTTCTGCTTTCTTTCAAAAAGCAGTTGTGTGTCATCTGATTAATTATGCTTGTAATGGACTCAATAAAATTGCTGGCTGGCTTATACCAGCGCTTTAGTAACATTATAATTACAGCGTAACCTTATAATACCTGAGAATGCACAAAAAATAACCAGACACTCTAATTAAGCTTGTGCCAGCTCTGATAACAGTCTGCCCTCTCCTCAAGTTTCCACCATTGCCACAACCACCTCAGGGCCCTGAGTTTATTAGGTAAACACATTTAACTGCAATCGCATATATCGTTGTTAATATCTTCATTCAACCAAATCTAGGTACCCTGCAGATTGAATCGTTTCTGTCTTTCCTTTATCCCAAAGGCACCTAAAAGAGGTTTCTATTCTGAGACAGCAATTAAACAACTGTTTGTTGAATTTGGTCAGTTCATTCTGATATCTTATACTTGGTTTCAGTAAAACAAGATCTCAGCCTGAGGCACAGGGCACTCAGCCATCTTCAGCGTCATTGGGTTTTGGTATATATTATATATAGTCCCAAATGCTGAAAGCCCTTCTGATGCTTCATTTTTTGGCAACTTAGCCTTTTGGTGAGAGCAAGTCTGCTTGATGGATGGTCCTGAACAGGAGTTATGTGATCTCTGGCCTTTGTGTGATAGAAAACATTTTTTGGAGAAACAGTGTCTTGTATAATCCATCATGAAACAATCTTTCAGTTTATCTGTTGTGACTCCAGTCTCCCTGCACCAACATAAATGTGCTTCGGATACGGTCCCAGTTTAGATAAAATTCCGCATTTGGCAATCCACCCACCATCGCCGGCTGGAACATGGCCTCCTTCTGGCTCACAAGACAATTTAAAACCCAGGCCCAGATAGGGGATGGGCGATTGTTTAGCATGGATCCTGTGTGTGAACACAGCAGATGTGGAAGTGTTGCTACAGCCAGATCCACATGGCAGGTAGGAAAGGGTTCAGGGGACCCCCTCCAGCCCCACTGTGCTGAGGGATCCAGAGGCCATCTGGTTGTCTACACCTCTGGTTAGTGCTAAAAATGTCATTTGTAGTGTTGAAGTGGGAGGGGGTTTTTTGGTTTTTATTTTTGTTTCTTTTAAGTAGCCACATCACTCACCAAGAAACCATTTTCTCACAATGTTTGTGTAGGTGAGAACCAGCAAGAGAAAGATCTTGGCAAATTGGAAAATAGAAAGCCACCTACTGCCACTTGAATTGCTCTTTGGCATACAGCAAAGCTTTTCTTTCTGTTTTGGCTGTGGTTTCACAACCTTAAAGAAGGAAAACAAAAAAAAAAATGTGCTCAAGTTATTTGATTGATTAAAATACAGATTCTTAAATCACTCACTCCCTCTCTGTTTCAAATAGCGCACAGTGAACAATCTGTTTGCAATAATAATAGGCATAAAAACTCCCCACTTCCCCCCGGCTAAATGGATGCTGATACCAGAACTGCTGTGTTTACTTTGCACCTGAATTCCACTGTAGTGAGTATTTGCGAGACTTGTACTCCAAGAGAAGATTCCAAATGGCATTCTGGCAGATGACAAAGAATACAAATGCAGTTCATTTTTATATTAATTTATAGGCAGCCGGGTCCCAAGCCCCTTGGGCATCCTAGCAAAATTAGAAAAAGAAAAATAACTACAAACACATCCAAGAGAAACATATCCAAATAAAACCAAGGTCAGGAGCTCAAAATAAATAGTGCCATAATGGATACCACAAGCTACAAAGGAAAAACAAAGCTCTAAATTACTCAGAGCCCTTGAGACTGAAGATGTGATTAACCAGTTAACAGTTGCAAAGTATTTTGGAGCTAGAAAGCTTTCCATCAATGAGAGTTATATGAGTTTGGAGAAATGATTCACAAGTTGCCCTTCCCAGCCAGCAGGAATGACTCCAGGCCTACAAGCAGCTCCCCGCAACTGAGGCAGAACCGAGAGCAGAGCGTCCAGTTATTTCAATCACGTTTCAAAATAAATTGATAAAACTCAGTAGATAGCTTCTAGAGAGGAAGCTGGATAATTTCATCATTAATATAAAGAAATTACTGGCTTTAAAATGGAGAGTTACAAGGGTAGAAATCATGATATTAAACGAAAAGAAGAATTTTTTTTTTAAAAAAACCTAAGAAGTTAATTAGGAAATTAACTATATTATCAATTTACTTGAGAGTGATGGGGGGTCCTTCTTCCTAGGCACAGTGCAATAGTATAAATCATCTTAATCTCAGAACATGTCTACGTGGAATCTTTGATTCAAACCCAGTTCATGGTGATTAAAGTCCGGATTTAAATGTTTGGATCCTCTTTATATGAAGTCAAAGAAAACAAGGAAACTTTAGCAAACGAATTGCATAATATTCTTGATGAGTAGTTACATGATGAAAATAATCGATCCTGTCTTCTCGGTTTCTGGGTCCTGAAACCAGCACAGTATAGAGATAACACCTTGTTTCGTGGTGGCACTATGCATCCCGCCACCCAGAACTGGCGGGAGCCCTCTGTGACCTTTCTGGATCCCGACCAACCACCCACCTGCTCAGGAAGCTCCACGGATTCTAGACCAGTCCTTCTGATGGACTCTTTCTCTCCCTTTCTCCTGTGCTCTTCATCCAGGACCTCACCATCTCCTATTTGGACTATTACCTGGATTCCTAACTGAAAACCCTAACATCAGTCTTTTTCTGTTTGAGCTCATTCTCCACACTAGACTCCTAAAAAATTTATTTGATTATATCCCTCCTCTGCTTGAAGACCTCAGCGGGCTCTGTGCTTCTTAAGGGATAATATCAAGCTTTGTAGAACAACATGCAACACCCTCTGTGTCCCCACCTGGCAGCTGTCCCCAACCCTTTACACCATTCAGGTACCCTGTCCCCCAGCCACAGGGAACTCCTTCCTGCTTCCCAACTCCGCTCTCGGCTCCTTCATGTCTTCATGATTTCATGATTATTTTTGCTCTGCCTGAAATGTCTCCACTTCCTTTTCTACCTCCTGAACTCCCAAGCATTTACCTTTTTTCAAAACTCACAGAAGATGTTGCACCTCCCCAAGAACCTCCGTAAAAGCCATGCCTGAGATCCAGGTTAGATGTTGCTTCTAGGCACCAGGTGTTCATTTCCTCCACGTCACTCTGCACCCTGTTAAACATCTGTCAGGTTAGCGTCTCTCCGTCCGAGTTATGGCCCATTGAGAACGAACATAAATCATTTGCTTCTGTTGTGTCTTTGTACTCTCAGTGCCTGGCACACAATGGGCAGTCAATAAATGCCCGCCCTCCAAAAATTGTCTCCCCACTAGACCACAGATGTCTTACCTGAACACACCATGTCTTATCTATATGTGTACTTACTGAATGAGACTTCAAAGAATGAACAATTTGTCATCAATCAATTACCAAACTTGCAAATTTTTTAGCTCTCTCATAAATTCCTGTTTATAAGCCAATTTAAAAGTTCATTCCTAACATGCAGGCTGGGTTATAAATAGCCTCCAGCATACCTCAGAAACGTGGTCTGATTCTCACTGGCTTTCACCTGAATCCTCAGAACTTAGCCTGGGAAAACCGTCATCAACTCAGTCACATCTGTGGATCTGGCAAAAGCTATGCAAGAAATAACTAGCTACATAAAATGTAAGTGATGTTTTCCTTATCAAAAGAAATATATATCCCTCAATGCTAGGTAAGTATTGGCAGCCGTTGCAGTTCCACCTCCCAGCTGACCCAAGGAAGGATGGACTCTTTCAAATACTCATACAGAAAATAAATAAATGATATTGTTCCTAAATTTGCTCATGAATATCCAAAATCACCTCTATCAATAATTAGTCCATAATGAGAAAACTCGCTAAAATCATAGAACAACATAAAAAAACAAATTCCCAAAATTAAAATGAAGGAAAGATTTTTCATACACACCACTTAAGAAAAAAGCCCTTTAAATTATTGAAACGTATTGTTTACAATAACTATTTCTATTTAAATTACATATTGGCTTAATTTACAATTTACTGAAAATTCTAAAATATTAGAAGAATTATCATCTGTGTAACAGCTTCAGATTTATCACAAATTTGATTCTTTTAAATTAATACTAGCTGACAAATTAAACTTCAATATAAGTGAGTCTTATACTGTACATATATTCAACTTGAGAGACAACCTGTGCTAAGTTGGTTCTTAGAAAAAAATGTTTCCTTCCTATCTACATGCCTTTTCTGAAGATAAGAAAATAAACATCTGTGAAGAAATAACTTTTGAGCTTATTAGATTGTTTCTAAATACACTTTAAAGGTATGTACATTGCTTTCAATTTTAGCCATTGTTTAGCCATTATTGGCAAATGTCATCTTTTGTTGTTGTCACTGGAGACATCATTTACTCACAATGAACTGTGCAGTTCCATGAGTTCTGAAAAATAAACACACCTGTTACATACGCATCAAACGAGATTTAAAGAAATCCGTGCATCACGGCAGACCACTCCCTCGGGCCCTTGCTGGACAATCCCAGGGCCACCACTGTTCTCACTTCTGTCAGGACAGATTAGTTGGCCTATTTTTGAGCTTCATATAAATGTATGTACGCATTTTGTGCCCAGATTCCGTTACTCAGTATAAAATTTTGAGGTTCGTTCACTTTGCTTGCCTATTCATTCATTTTTGTTGTTCATTCATTCTAATTGCTCTGTAATATTCAATCGCATGAATACACTGCTCTTTGTTAATTTATTCTCCTATTGATAGACATTTTCGTTGTTTCCAGGTTTTGGCTATTAGGATAAAACTATCTTTTTGTAGTGGTTTTGTTTTCATTTCTCTTGGGTAAATACCTGAGACTGGAATTGCTGGATTACAGGAATTGCTGCATATATTTAATTTATGAGCAAATAGTTTCACGAAGTTGCTACACCATTTTACGCTCTAATCAGCAATGTGGGAGGGCACAGCTGCTCTTGTCCTTGCCAATATTTGATATTCTTAATATTAATATTTTCTAATTTTAGCATTCTGTGATTGTGAAGAGACGTCTCTGAGTATTTAATTTGCATTTCCCAGATGAACAATAAAGGTGAACTTTTTTATCTCCTTACTGTGTGATTCACATTTCAGTCTACCCACTTTCTAATTGGGTCGTTTTTATTATCTATCATTGAGCAACACAAATTCTTCACATATTGTGGTTATAAATATTTTTCAGATATATGTATTTTAAATATTTTCTACTAGCCCATAACTTGTCCACTCACTTTTTTTCCTTCTTCTTCTCCCCAAGCCCCCCAGGATATAGTTGCATATTCTAGTTTAGGTCCTTCTGGTTGTGGCATGTGGGACGCAGCCTCAGCGTGGCCTGATGAGCGGTGCCATGTCTGTGCCCAGGATCTGAACCGGTGAAACCCTGGGCCGCCAAAGCAGAGCACATGAACTTAACCACTCGGCTACAGGCTGGCCCCTGTCCACTTATTTTTAGGGCAAGTTTTGGCGAGCAGAAACTTTAATATTGACGTTCATTTAATCATTGGTTTTATGACCTGATTACGAAATCTTTGCCTCTCTCACAGCTGCAAATGTGTGTTCCTCGTTCATACTGGAAGCTTTATGGTTTTAACTTTACATTTAGGTCTATGATTGATCACAAATTAATTTTTGTGTATATGTTGTGAAATACTTCTCAACACTAATTTTTTTTTCTAGATGGAGATCCAGTTGATTTAGCACCAAAAGCATTTTCCTTTCTCAATTGAGTTACTTCAATACATTCTTGAAAATCAATTAGCCATGTCTACGTAGGCTATTCCTATGTTGCTCCATCGAGCTATCTGCCTTCGCCATAATATCTTGATTACTGTAGCTTTAAGGCTCAAAATCAGACCATCCCAGTCCTCCAGCTTTGTTCTCTTTTTTAAAGTTGTTTTGGCCATTCTATATTCTTTGCATTTACATATAAATTTTAGAATCAATTTATCTTTTTTCACATACACACAATCTAGCTTGGATTTTTGTTGGTATAAGAATAAATCTACAGATGATTTTGAGGAGACTTAACACCTTAACCCTTTAATATGGCATATATTTCTATATTCATTTATATTTTATTTCATTTCTCTCAACAGTGTTTTATAATTCTCGTTATAGAAATCTTCCATATATTTTTAAAAAATTTATTCCACATTTCATGTTTTAAAATACAATTATATTAAGATACAATACAAAAGTACAAATAACATTTTAAAATTTAATTTTCTAGTTGTTTGTTCCTGGTCTACACAAATACAATTGATTGCAATATATTGACTAAGTACTCCATGAGTTGCTAAATTCACTTTTAGCCGAAGTGCACAGTGAGTACCACACGAGGTGGCTAAAATGTGCGTAAAAACTCACCGTCTGACTCGTAGGAAGAATCAGAAGAAAGAATTCAGGGGGATCAAGGCAGCAGTAAAATGAAGAAGGGAATCTGGAGAGGAGAGAACCTGGGAATGGGAGCCTCAGATTCTGGATAAATTCTAGTCCAAATTCCTAAATTATCCAAGTACCGGACAGATTCCAAAGAGACCAGCTCAAACACGTAGAGATTTCAGCTGCCGACCACTGCGGGGAGTCAGAGCGTGGAGCTTGAGTCCATCTCTGCTGACTCTCTAATAAAGCAAAAAGAAATCAATACTCTGAGGAACAGAGCAGAGCCCCCGGTCTCTACAGTGGGGTCCTCACCATGGCCAGGATTCAGGACTGATTGTCGGGCACTGCAGCACGACACTGCAGCGAATCTGGGTTATGCCGTCTACCTTGAAGGAGTGTTCCGTTTTGTTCTGGCAGGCAGTTGATTTACTGATGGCTCACCAGGAGCCTGTCAAGACTTGGTTCTAGGCCGTCCAAGGGTGTGGAATTATCTCTAACGTGTCACCGTTCAGGGACCTGGATTAAATGTTCCCTTTTGCAGGACAGTGAATCTGATTTGCTTTACACCATCATTCCAGAACCAAAATTTCAAAGAGTTTTTGTAAAAGTACATTTAAGTATATTAGCCAGCTTCTTAAGTAGACACACCAATTAGCTTCCATTTAACATTTAAACTGAAACCATACATATTACTTTTACTGGGTTTCCTTAATTGTCACCGGGAATGGATGTTCCATGGAAAATCTGAAGAGTCCCACAGATGAAGCAAGTGCCAACACATTAAGCTTGCTTTAAAACACGTCTTATATAAATGACTTCTTTCTTTTAGATCCTTTCTTATTAGAATTCCAAAGAAATACAAAGAGGAAGCCCACCTCTCGGTTCTCTAAATGAGAAGGAAATAGTTAAAATTTTTATGATTAACTCCAGGTATGTTGGGCCTAAAAAAGGTCATGTCACAAATGACAGAAGCGAGCCAGGCCCTGTTCACAGAGCTTGTCGGTAGACAGGCCTCTGTCTGCTCCACCTAAGATAGGAGGGCACTGAGCTCGACCTCCAGCTAGTCTAGGCCTTTGAGATGGTTCCAGGAGACACCTCGCCGTCCCCGGGAAGGGCCCGAGTCCAGGGCTGATAATATGTTACTATTATTTTAAGTTATCTTAAGTAGACAATAAAAGCACTTCGTTGAAAATCCTTTCTGATACATCTGTCAATAATAAAGTGTAATTATAATATTTCCTATTAATTACTACAGGGCAGTCAAGAAGGAGGGAATTTCCTCTGATCTTTATCACAAAATGCCTTAAAACTCCAACACCTAGTACAAAAGTGAACACTTCAAACACGACTATAGAAAAATGTTTGTTCCATCTATTTGTTTTGTTTTTACAGAATATGCTAGTGGTAGATTCATAGAAACATATCCCCTGTTAAGTTCAGAGTATTATCAGAAACACGTTCCAGAAGGAGCATATAGGCAGTGCGTCCGGCTTACAGCCAATCTCTTTAATCCAGTCCATACATGTCCCCATACTAGGTGTTCTAAGAGTAAGATACCTTGACTATTTCTCATGTTCCATTTTCAGATCACAAGAGAATAGGTGAAACGGAAGCAATAAGTAAAGAACGTCTCATGTGGGAGAAACACTGTTTTCCATTTGCTTTGAAAATTAGTATCATTGCTGCGCGGTTCAACCCAGAGCGCTCTGTGGCCCAGAGCACAGGCTTGGGAGCAGGGCCTGTGCCCCGCCGGGAGGAGGAAGGAAGCCTTGTTCTTCGCCAAGTATCTATGTGATGTACTGACACTCAGGGGGTTGGTTTTGCCTGGAAGAAGAGAGGAAATTGGGGGGCAGGGACTCTGAAGGGAACAGGGATGAGGACAGAGAAAGGCAAGGGTCAGCTTTTACCCTCTTCCCTCCCAACCAGCCTGACAGGCAGGTTTTGAGCTTCAGGACAAGCAGCTGAAGGCATTGTACGAATGAACAACTGAAACAGGAGGCGCGGTAGGACCCGAGGGTCCAGGCAATATACGCAGCACAGAGCCAGGGGAAGGCCGGGGTCTGACTCCCGGAGCCCGCCACCTTCAGAACCACAGACGCTGCGCTCGGGTGGCAGCGACAGAGCCCGGCTGCGGGGAAGACCTCACAGGGAGCGGGCACATAGGCAGGGGAATCCACAGTTCCCTAACAAAACTACATTTGTCCCTCTCACTCTATTCTTTGTTTTAGTTTTGAAATGATGGCAAAAAAATTATTGAAAAAATATTTATTGAATGCAGATGCTATATCATGCCTTATACTTTGCTTAGTAGAAGCTTTCCTCCGCCTGCAGGGAGATTAAAATCTTGTGAGATAAATAAGATATCACACAAATAACCAGAATACAAGATGGAATGTGAGAAGTATATTAGAGAGACACCTAGCATATGAGCATTCAGAAAGAGACAAGGAATGATCACAAGAATATCCATTTAAGGAGCACTTCATATATGCCGGATTTACTCCTAAGGGCTTTATATCTGTTACCTCATTTAATCCTCACAATAACCCATGAGATAGTTACTATTACTCCCATTTCTTTGAGCACATTGAGACACAGAGAGATTAAGTAAAATATCTGAGGTCACACAGCTAGAACTTGCCAGAGCAGGAGAACAGAACAATAAGAATTCACTAAAACAAAGGAAAACCCATAAACTTTGAAGTTGAATTAGACGCAATAAAGGGCCAGTTCCGTGAACCTCTAAAAACATAATGCTGAGAATTTTCAAAACTCTCCTTCCGCTTTTTATTTTTCACGGATTAAAAAAATTCTCAAAGACAACTGCTCAAGATTAAACACAGTTTTTATTCAATTTTATTTTTCCATGCTTTCATCAGTAATTTTGCAGTAGTATTGTTTTTACTTTTTTTCTTTGTAATCAGAAGTATTTCGGACAATGGGTAAAGCAGACTTTTATAGGCCAGCCTGGAAATTTAATAATCAGATTTCTAAAAACCAATCGACAAACGAACGTTTGAAACACCATATCCTTGTGATTTGAGAACATCTGGATGGATAGATAGACGTGGGTATCTGTAAATATTTAATGTGTGTGGGTGGGCATGTCCTGGGGCCCCCGACTGGGGGCTGACGCGTACAAGATGAACTAAGCCGAGATACTGCCTTCCAGGGGATTTGAATGATGTTTCTAGTATAGACTCTGTCCTATAAGCGTTCCTAGTATGTGAGGGAAAATAAGACAAGTAAATAATTATAATTTAAAATAAATGAACTAATGCCATTAAAAAGAAAATGTTGCACCATCACTTTGGAGGATTCTGTGCCGGACATCAGATTTCAGTGAAGACGTGTGGATTATGACAACAAACTAACAAAACTCTTCTGTGAAGATAGGGCATGACTGGTCACATATCCCTCCAGTTGAGTAGTGGACGTTGATCACATTTAAGCAATAAGGGAGAGGAATGAAAAACAAGCAAAACGACCAGCGGAAAAACTAGGAGACCACCGACACACAGCAGAAATCACAGCGCTGTGTTTCAGCTTAGTGAACAGTTTTCCCAAATGCGGAGAAGCATTCGTGGACTAGGGTTCAGTGCTTCCTGGCTGGCCGGCGTCCCCACCTTGCACACGTGCCCATATGCACGTACACACGCAGTGCTTGCACAACTTTAGAAAAGACCACGTTTACTCAGGAATAATAATTTTTAAGTATCTTCTTTTATCCTTGGAAATCAAAGATGCACATATTAAAAGCACATTTCTAAAGTAATTTATTTCTAAAATTGGCATCTGAAATGACATAATCAGAGCATAATGCCAGCATTTTAAATGATCAAATCTTGAAACTTCATGTTGTATCATAAAGAAATTCATATATGGTAGTTAAAACATTTTTTAGTTAACTCCAATGGATTTTGTAGTTTCCATCAAATAACTAGCTTATTAGGGAGAATTATTTTTGCTTCCTGTTTACTATCCATAAAGGGATCGCTATATTGAGTGAGCAGATCATTTTCTATCTACTGCTTCCATTTGTAATTTCTATGAGGGATTTTCTCCCATGATTAGTAGGTTAAACATCACTGAAAACAGGCTTTGAAGCAATCCTTAGGAGATAACGTGGGAATTATAGAAAATCTCTGATTTAGAGGCTGAATGAATTCAATCAGGATCTCATTGTAAGGGAAGAATTAACAGGAGACCCTCTCCACCAAAGCTAGCATATTTAAAGCTGCTTCCTCAGATATTACCATTATTTAAAATTGAGGGAATTCCAATAAGAAAGTGGCTGTGCACTTCCGAATTAAATCACTCTGAATCAAATTGAATTCACTCTGATTACCAGTTGTACCTGCTAATTTGACCAAGAATGGAATCACTTTAGAGGCTGTAAGTTTCATAAAACTTCTCACACCTTTTCCTCTCAACTTTGAGAGTAGTGAAAACTTTTCCTTCTATTTTAAGCCATTGTTTTTCAAAGGAAATTTGATTTTGAACATTTCTCTGGGTAAATAGAAGCTTCTGGTAAAGCAAACATGGAAAGTTATTCTAAGCAATTTGGGGGATGAAGTTCCTTTAACACAGCCTTTCAGAGTGGGGACTCTGCAAGAGCCACAGAGGGTGGGGAGCTTGGAAGATTTTTGTTCTTAATTTATAGCTCATAATTTTCTTTTGCGTTCTAAATTTGACATTGGTTTCTCTTTTTTGTAATTTAAACCCAAGATGTCTTGGTAAAGTCTCTCTGGATGGATCTCCGTAACACTTAAAGTGATTGCAATCATAACACTAACGATATTTGGCTACCATTGTCATACAGATATATTTCCACAAAGTGTTTGAAGAAGGATCGAAAAAAACAATGGGCCTTTAATTACAGTGCGATTACACTACTGAGACTTAAAGAAAAATCCAGGGTGAATAATTTTTTCTTGGTAATGAAAGACATACCTTGGGAAATGTGCTATGAGTGAAGCAAACATCTAGTAGTTACTGTTCCTCACGAGATGTCTCTCAGACTTCCTTAAATATGGAATTGATTTGTTTTGCCAGTATAAAACTAAAATAGCCTTATTTGTGTGATTAATGATTTACTAAATTATAAATAACCATGATTTTTCAAAATGGTCTCTTAAGTATCAAAAACATAATCAGAGCATACAAAAGCATCCTTCTCCGTAAGAACTAGATATGGAACTTTGTTTTACTATCCTGATTAAAAAATGTAAAATATACATCTGAAAATACTTCTTTGGCAAGACTCAAAATTATACTTTTCAAATTTTATCTTTTTTGTTGAAGCATAACATACATTCATACTCTAAAGTACACAGACCTTAAGTGTACAGCTGTACAAATTTTTATAGCGATCACACCTGTGTAAACACCATCCAGATCAAAATATAACATTACCAGCACCCTCAGCCCCTCCTGGTTCCCATCACCATGGTTACCAACTAAGGTGAGAACTTCCCTCTCTAAATTTTATCATTGAACATTACTTGTGAGATTTATCCTTGTTATTGCATGTCTAAAAATTCATTACCTTCCCATGCTATATTGTAGTCCACGGTACGAATACAGCAGTTTATCAATTCTAGTTTTGATGGCATTTGGGTCATTTCTAGTAATAGGCCATTTTGATTCATGCTGCCATGAATGTTCCTGAATATCGGTGCAAATATGTATTCATTTCAAACTGGACACACATCTGGGACTGGAACTGGTGAGTCACAGGATATGTGTAAGTTCAACTTTACCAGATGCTGCCAGACAATTTCTCACAAATGACTTTTTAAGCAGTGAATGAAATTTCCAGATACTCCACATTCTTGCCAACACTTGGAATACGGGTTTGTTTGTTTTTTTTTTAATTTTCACCATTCTGGGGAACTCAGAGTGGCATCTCACAGACACTTTAAATTTGTTTTTCCATCATGAATAATGATGGTGAGTACCTTTTGACATATATGTTTTATATAAGGATTTTTTTGTGAGGCATCTATTCAGATTTTATGCCCATTTTAAATTGTCTTTTTCTTATTGATTTGTAGGAGAATTTATATACATAAAGGAAATAAATCTCTTGTTAAATATATTCATGTATCCTCTCAACTCCATGAGTTGTTTTTTATATTTTTATTGGTGTCTTTTGATGAGCAAAAGCTGGAAATTTTGCTGACGTCCAATTTTCCTGATATACCACTCTCTCCTTTGCACGCTGCTGTATGGACTGTTGGAGAAGCCCTTGCCTCCCCCGAAGTCATGATGAGATTCTCCTGTATCAGCCATTAGAAGCTTTATTGTTTCACTTTTCATATTTAATGTATGCTGTGAGGGATGTGATCAAGGTTCATTACCTTACGAATATATATTTAATTCAGCAACTTTCATTTTAAAAAGTCTTGTCGCTAATGTATTGCGATGGCACTTTTGTTGTAAATCAGATGTATGTGTGAATTTGTTCCTATACTCTCTGCTTCTTTGCTCTCTATATTTATTATTGTTTCAATACCACACTGTCTTAATTGTCAGAGCTTTAAAAGAAATCTTGATATCTAGTAATTCAGATTTTCAACTTTTGTTCTTCATCTTCAAGACCGTCTTGGCTATTTTTGACCCTTTGCATTTCCACAGAAGTTTTAGAATCGCCTTGTCAATTTCTCTCAAACCATCTTGGTGGGATTTTACCGAGATTGCATTGACTCTGTGGATCAGTTTGGGGAAAACTGACACCTGCACAGTATGAACTCTTCCACTCTGCTCTGGTTATGTAGTGCTGGATACAAGCCACCTCAAAACAGTGGCTTAATAACAATCATTTCTTTTCCTTATCAATCTGCGAATGGACTGGACTGAGCCAGCATTCTCCTTCTGGTTTCTCACAAAGTTACGGTCCGATGGTGGCTGGAGCAAGGGTCATATCCTTGAAGGCTTCCTCACTCTATGTCTGGAAGGATAAATGATACAAATGAGTGAAGGCGTGAAAGTTAGCACACTTCATGTATCTCTTTCCACCTCTCTGTATGGTTTCTATCTTACGAATTTTTTACTTTATCCTCAGTGTTTTCTGTATTCCACTCTCTTTGACTTGAATTTGCTTTCCTTTTCATGCTGAGATATAGACTTATATAATTGATTTTTCAGTGTTTTTCTTTTCTAATATACGCATTTAAGTCTATAATTTCCACTGAATACTTTTGCTGAATTTCACAATTTTTGATATATTGTATTTTCATTATTGTTAGTTCAATGCATTTTCATTTCCACTTGATTTTTCTTCAGTCTGTGGCTAGATAAAAGGGTATTGACTAATTTCAAAACATCCCTGGATTTTCTAGTTAACTTTTTTATTTGTTTCTAGCTTAATTATATTGAGTCAGAGAAAATACTTTTTAGAATTTCGATCCTTTGAAATTTATTGGGACTTCTCTTCCAAACCAGAAGATGGTTTATTTTGGTAAATGTTCCATATGCATTCAAAAAGAATTCTGCTAATGATTGCTATTGTTTTAATAATAAAGAAATATTTAATAAAAACAAAATCTTAGAAATGAAAAGAACAATGACCAAAATTAACAATTTGATTGATGGGCTTAACAGCAGATGACATTACAGAAGTGAGGATTGTTAAACTGGAAAATAAATCAGTAAAAAATATCCAGAATGAAGACAAAAGAGAGAAAGAAAAGGTTGGAAAATATAGAAAAGAGATATATTTTGTGTAATAAAAACAGTCTAGCATATATGTAATTGGACTACAAGAAGAAGAGGATAAAAAAATCGGAGTGGAAGCAATATTCAAAGAGATACAGGCCAATAATTTTTGGAAGCTTGTAAAAGATGGTAAGTCATGCATTTTAGAAACTCTATGTGTATCAAATAGAAATGCAAAGAAAACCTCACCTAGGCACATCATAGTAAAAACACTAAAAAGTAAATTTTAAAAGAAAATCTTAAAATGAGCTAGGGAAAAGCACATATTTCCTTGAAGGGAGAAACAATAATACTTTTTCAACAAAAACGAGAAAGCTGTAAGATGAGTTGATTATATCAGGTTGTATTTCTTTATATTACATTAAGTTGAAGTTGCCAACCTAGATTTCTATACCCAGCAAAATGCCATTCAAAATTAAAGTGAAAAAATTATTTATACACAAAAAAGAAAAAGGACTAAGCAAACTTATCATCAGCTATTTCCATTAAAAGGACTACTAAAGGGAATTCTTCAGGCAAAAGCATGGGATCACAGAAATGCAGGGAGGAAAAAAAGATCATGGAAAAGCGTAAATATGTGGAAAAATATTAATTAATAAAACAAATAAAAATAATTGTGTAAAGGGATGTTTAAAATATATGTAGAATTAAAATTCATGTCAATAGTAGAGGAAATATAAATAGTAACAGATCCTTGAACCATTTGACAAGTGGCAAAAAGCAACAATTTAATGCACATGTAATAAATCAAGAATAAACATTTCATTCACTAGGGGAATCTCTAAAAACATAGTAGAAAACATATCTCTACAAGTTCATAAATAATGCAATGTTGTATGCATGCCCTGTGTATCCCAATTAAGTCAAGCCGTGCTATTCTAATCCTCTGTATTTCTACTGTTGTTTCCTTGTCCTGTTAGTTACTGAGACGGGTTGATTAAGTATCTGTGTAAAACTGAATTTGTCTATTCTTCATTTTAATTTTGCCACTTTTTTGCTTTGTATGTTTTGAGACTAAAGTAGTAAATGTATATACATTAGAATCATTACATCTACCTGGTTAAATGACTAGCATACCTCATCATGTGGAATATATTTTCCACTCTTTGCAAGTTTCTGCATCCTTATATTTAAGGCATGAATTTTGAAAGCATCTTATAGTTGGGTTTTACTTTATTATAAATCTTTCAATGGGAATAAGTCCATTTACATTTACTCTAATTACTAGGATATTTGGGTTTAAATCCACTATTTTCCTCTTTGTTTTTTATCTGTCTTCTCTGTTCTTTTTTCCCTGTTTCCTTTTTGATAGACTTTAGAATAATCAAGTATTCTTATTCTCTCCTTTCAGAGATCTTGATAACTCGAGTCCTGGTTGCCTGGATTACTCTCTGATGCTTCAAACTCTTGTTTTGTTTTGTTCGGTTTGTTGATCCATATTCTATACTTGTCCTCTATAAGAGGTTTAACTCCATTCCAGTTATTCCATCACAACTGGAAGCCTCTGGGAACAATGTCAATGTATTTTCATCCACCACAGTTTGGGGGAAAGTCGGGGAAGCTACTTCTTTAATTTTAGGATATACTTTAAAAAGTAAAAATAGAAAGATTTTATATTCACCTGAATATTATATTAAACATCTCCTATGTGTCATATTTTACGTAAGTGCTTTCTACTGTATTGTTAACACATTCGATTCTGCTTCAGGTTTAATCCAATAATAATTGCACACCTACCTCTTCTTTGTAACTTTACTTAAATATTTTCAATTGCCTTATATTACTGTTTACCCAAGTAGTGTGTTTAAGAGTTAATTCAAATCTCCTTCTTCAACGTATCGTTTTGATTCTATTTCCTTCACATTAACATGATCTTTTTCTTTTAAAATGAGCTCTGATTGGAGTGTTTCACGTTTATTTTCATTTCCAGAAGGATTATAAACAGGATTCATGTGGAAAAACTGATGCAGAGAACAACTTACTTAAGGTTCATATGCAGAGCTAGGAATAAGGAAAAAACTATATTTCATTCCTTACATATTTTTTCTCATTATAATTTAAATATTATGCTATTTCATAGCATTTCTACAGTAGCAGCTAGTCAAAACAACTTTTGTCCTTGACTTCCTATGATGTCGTCACCAGGAGAGGGGGAGCTCTGCCGGGTTTGCTCAGTGCTGTGTCCCTCACTGTCTGGAAGAGCGTCTGGGACAGATTAGGGACTCACAAGTTTGTCAAAGGGATGAGTGAGTTATTGCTCTTTCTCTTGCCATTCCCAGCTCTTTCCCTGTCCAACTTCTCCTATTTCCACCTAATATCTATTGGACATCTATTAGTATATGCCAGAAACTGCCAATTATATTTAATCCTTAGAATAGACCTTTGCAGTAAGTGTTATCACTCCTATTTTAATGGATAAGTAACTAGTAAGTTAGAGAGCTTATATGAATTGCCTAAGAGCATACCATTAATACACAGCAGAGATGGGAAACCCATCAGTGCCTTTGAAACTTAAATAAAATTGATTAACTCTCCCTCTAATAAACAGGGACCCCTGCATCCCTCCCAATCTGGAGACATAAATTAATGCAAGAGGCATTAACGTATTTTTCCTAGTAATCTGTGACTCTTGTTTAGTTCAAGAGATATATGGTCTTGGTGTCTACAGACAATGTTTCTGTTAGAGAAGCATTCCACCATCTCACCCCAGACCCTTGTCTTTGATTCAGCCCCTTTCTTTGATTTTTCCCTAAAATTTAATGGGCACAAAGCACAGGTGTGGCAAAGAGTGAAAATTCAGAGTAATGGTGACCAAATCTATATGGTAGCTTTTAACAGCAGAAAACATCATACATATGAGACTTCCTTGTATTTGAAAAGTTCTGGACCCCTTGTCCCCAACAGGGATTCCAGCACTCCACCGTGTTACCCAGCCTTCACTTCCTCTTTTCTCTCAGTTCTGCTGTCCGCCAACTGCCAAATTCCTTTGATTTGTGTGCTTGTCTGTCTGTTGTTTTGCTAGGTTGGCTCATGTCTTTATTCCTGCACTTACCAGTTCATACCCTAAGCATCTCGTTATCCACACATACTCCAGCTAAGACAGCTGTCTTCCTGAGAACAATTCTGGAGTCACCTGCTGCAATTTTGTTAGGGTGTGTTTGCCTACATGTGTTTATTTGTAACAGTTACGTCAGGTCATCAGGAACTCCGAAGGCAGTGCTCTTATATCATAAGGTAGTTGTAATTTTTCAGATTGTTTTACTGGTCTCTGCTTCTTCTGGAGGAAATTTTTTTCCTTTGGGGGTTGAGGAGTAGGATTTCTCAGTCGCTCTGGTGCTTATTTTCCATTCATCTGCTTATTGGAGGAAATTCTCATCTCACTCTATATACTAGGTTGACTGAAATTTTTCTGTCTCAACTCTGGCAAACAAGTGCAGGATTTGGAGGTGTAATTATCACTAATTCCGTCTTTCCAAAGCGCAGCTCATTTTTTCAATTGTCGCCTTATCTCCTGGTGATTCTGTCATTTGAACATTTGATCTGCCAATTTCTTGTCAGAATAATCAATCAAAACACATTTCCTCTCTTAACTACAGACTTATAAGTAGAAGTTTCCAATAATAAATCTAGGGGGAAAAACCACATACTTATCTGTAAACTGTTGTGACAAAGTGCTGTCATAAGGCAAACAACGCAGATGTTTTTCCACTATGTTGGTACAGTGTTTACTTTGAAATGATTTCATAAATCCTGTTGTTTTTCTATTGTAATTTTTATAAGACAGATGTGACATTTTTAGCTAAAGGATTCTAATATGATTCTTGCAAAAGAAAATGTGTGCTTCTATGTGAGCTTTTGTGTTCTATTTATATATGCCTGTATCTTCAACCTTTTATTATAAACTTCAACTTTCCATTTAAATTATTTTTAAAGTTGGTGTTTTGGGTTTTTTGCTGCTTTACGTTGTCTTTTGCCTTACAAATACATGCTTCCACCCACCCCAACTGAGTCCCTTCTCAAAATACACGTCCTTGTCATGTCACCTCATTAGTAATAGATTTAAAAAACAAACTGGCAATAAGATTTCCAAACAATTCAGGCTTGCCAGAAATGCTAATTATCCCTCAAAATTCAGATTGGTCCTGCTTTCCCTTACTTTTCCTTTTTCACTGTCTGTACTAGGCTCACATTGAAGCTGGGAGCCCAAGACATGCTTCCAAACGCCTGGACTAGCCAAAGGGACATTGCAAGTTACCTGACAAATACATTTTCATTGAAATTTAATAAAAAGTAACTATAAAATGATGTGGACTGAAAAACAAAGAAGTGTTGAATACGCTCTGCCTGCCTTCAGACTGACAGATAGAGATTGCCTCAGTTTTTGGTTTCTTTCTGCTTTTCTGTCAGGCTGGGCGGGTTCATTTCCGGGTTCACCACTACAGTTGCATCTAAAAACCTAATTCTCCCTCCTCGTTTGTTATCTTTGGTGTCTTGCACCTTGAGTGAGAGCTAATCAACTTGATTAGAGACTTTTTTGAGAAAAGTAAATAGGGTAGACTTCTTTTTTGGCCATGTTGGGGGAACGGTGACTGGATTTATCCTGCCTGAAACCACTAAAAAACAGAAAAAAATATGAAGCAATTATTAGTTAGAAATTGGCCATTAGATAAGGAAGATGAGTAATCCCTGAGGGATGGGGAAAAACCACGGTGATCCCTGTCATTATCCCAGTTTAGAACCTGGAGTTCCAGATGGAACTGCGTGGAGGAGAAATCAGCAGTCTCTCCAAGGTGAGGAGATGGAGCTAGAAGTCCAGGGAGGCCATGGTAGTGACGGTTGACAGTCAGAGGACCAGAGAGGGAAGAGTTATAGGGAGGGAGAACTCGGGAGATGGAATATTCAGCGGAGTTCTGATAAGCACATAGGAGGGAACTATCTGGACTCGGAAAAGAACCAAACAAAAAGATTAAATGGGACAGCCCAGGACTTTTTGCTATGGAAAAGTTGCTATTTCAGTCTCAGAGTAGAACATCTCAGAATTTATGAGGCATTGAGTCGAGAACTCAACAGGGTTTTTCCTGAGTATTGAGTTAAAATTTGCCATATAATAAATGCTTCTCTGGTCCCACTTAATAAAACTTAAGTGCAAGATAAGAAAAGATCAAACTATTTCCAGGTAACTTCACTATGTTCCAGAACAATGCTCAAGAATATTTTCTGGGGCTGGCCTGGTGGTGTAGTGGTTAAGTTCACTTGTTCTGCTTCAGCAGCCTGGAGTTCTCCAGATCAGACCCCAGGCACAGACCTATGCACCACTTATCAAGCTGTGCTGTGGCAGGTGTCCCACATATAAAGTAGAGGACGATGGGCACAGACATTAGCTCAGGGCCAATCTTCTTCAGTAAAAAGAGGAGGATTGGAGGCAGATGTTAGCTCAGGGCTAATGTTCTTCTTCAAAAAAAGAATATTTACAAAAATACAGAAACATCTAGTACCCAATAAGGTAAAATTTACAATGCTTGAAATTCAATAAAAAATTACCAGGCATGATAAAAGGCAGGAAATATGTCCAATAGTGAGAAGAAAAAGCAATCAACCAAATATACCCAGTACTGACACAGATGATAAAAGTCATAGAAAAGGACATTCAAACTGTTATTATAACTGTATCCATAAGTTCAAGAAGCTGGACAAAGGATTGACAATGGTAAATAGAGACATAAACATGGAAGAAAGACCCAATTGAATCTCTGGAGCTGAAAACAAAAAGTATAAAATGAAAAATACACACAATCGAATGAACTACAGAATAGATATTGAAGAAGAAAAGATTGGTGAATTTAAAGCTATAGGAAGAACTATCAAAATAAAACACAAAAAGAAAAATGACTAAAAAAAATTAAGAGAGTATCAGTGAGTTGTGGGTCAATGTCAAGCCACCTATAAATGAGTAACTCGAGACCTTGAAAAAAGAGGATGGGAGACAGAAAAAATATATAGTTGAAGAAATAATGTGATAAAGCTTCCAAATTTGATGGAAACAATAAACAAAGAGACCTAAAAATCTTTATGACCTCAAGCCCAAGAATCAAGAAGAAGTCTACATCAAGGCACATCATAATCAAATTGCTTAAAAGAGAGTATAAAAAGAAGATCTTGAGAGGAGCCAGAGGGAACAGAAATAACACATGGAGAGAAACAGAGAGTGGCAACTACAGATTTCCCATAGAAAGTGACGTAAGCTATGAAACAGGGAAGCAACATAAAGCACAAAAACACTAAGCTGTTCATCTAGAATATATACCCACTAAAATACCTTTCAAAAACAAAGATTAATTAAAGATTTTTTTCAGACATAAGAAAGGTGAAAGAGTTCGCCACCAGCAGCTATGCTCTACTGGAAATGTTAAGGCAAGTCAGAAAAGAAATGATATCAGATATATTTAGGCAGAAGAAAAAAGATATCAGATATATTTCTTGATCTACAAAAGGGAATGAAGAGCACTGAAAATGGTAACTATGTGAGTACATATGAAGATATTTTTCTTATTAGTTTAATCTTTATAAAGAAATTGATTGTTTAAAGTAAAAACAGTATACTGCAGAGTTTATAGCACATGTGCAATTAAAATGTATGACATCAACAACACAAATGCTTAGAGAAGAGGAATGGAAGTATAGCACAATCACACCTCGCTTAACAACCAGGATACATTCTGAGATGCGTCGTTAGACTCAGATTAAAAAACCTGTCTCAGGAAGCAAGCTATCACCTTAGCATAACATGAACTAGGTGGTGGACAGGGAGGAACCTAGAATAAGCCTGTCTGTTGGGCTCCCTTCTGTGCTCTTCTGTTCCTGTGTGGAAAAACACACACTTGTTTCCCAACTGTTCGCTCCTTTTCACCTACCTGTGAATTGCCTTCCTTCCCTTTGAAGTCCCTGACTCTCCCCATCCCCATCTTCTTTTGTCTTCAGCTGAGGATGATATTTAAGGTGGTGGCTTCAGCCATTTTGGCGAGTTACTTGGTTTTCCTGGGTTTCTCCCATGTATACATGTTAGTAAACTCTTGTTTGTTTTGCTCTTATTAATCTGTCTCACATCAATTTAATTCTTAGACCACCCAGAAGAGCCTAGAAGGGTAGGGGAAAATTTCTTCATCCCCTAAAGTACTTACACAAACCTAGATGGTATAGCCTACTACACACTTAGGCTACATGATGCTAATCTTATGGGACCATCATCATATATGTGGTCTGTCATTGACTGAAACATCATTATGTGGTACATGCCAGTACAGTAACTTTATTACACTATCATGAAGCGGTATGATATGACTTACAGGTAGATTGTGATAAATTAAAGCTGTATTAAAGATGTATACAATAAATCCTAAAGCAACAACTTTATATTTTAAATAATACAACAAAGACATATAGCTGATAAGCCAACAAAGAAGATTAAATGGAATTATAAAAACTTATAATCAAATGGATTTATAAAACGTAATCCAAGAGAAGGCAGAAAAAGAGGTGAAAAAGAACAAAGAGGACAAATAGAAAATAGATGGCTAATAGACTTCAACCAGTCGTATCAAGAATCACGTTAAAAATAAAAGGCCCGGACTTCCTGCTTCCAGGACGGCATGTAAGGAGCTTGGAAGTCACCATTCCATCCTCACAGCAAGAAGAACACTGAACAAGCTGAAAAA
Organism: Equus quagga; assembly: GCF_021613505.1. Classification (NCBI taxonomy): domain Eukaryota; kingdom Metazoa; phylum Chordata; class Mammalia; order Perissodactyla; family Equidae; genus Equus; species Equus quagga. Next base: position 2,361,816 of record NC_060269.1, on the reverse strand, counting down.
ATCAAAAACTCTTTTAGATCCATTGGAGAGCTGAGTTCACAAGGCAATTGCTGCCCCAAGAATTGGACTGACAGACAGACAGATAGAGAAAAACAACTTTTCAGAGCAGAAACCCACAAGCAGAAACCTCCCCAGGAGTCAGTACAGGGTAGGAAAACCTGAACTATAATTGATGGATTGTTGGAGGCTTGGTGTGGACAACCATGAGAGATAAAAACTCCAGCAAAACCCAGTCAGAGACGGGCTCCAAAACTTTTGTGAGTTTAACCCTCAGGAACTCTATCAGGTTCTCCTGGTGAAGACTGGAGAAAAATCTCCTTGAGGTTTTGCCAGGAGGGGAAAAGTAACCACTTTGAAAATGCCGGAGCATTCTGTTCTACCTAACAAGGCCTGCCCTCAAGAGCTTTACCCATTGGGATTTTATCAGAGGTTGATCAATGCGGGGAGAGGGAAATACTCAACTCCAACCCCATCTAGCCATCCTGTACCGCCTCAGAGGGTGGAAAAAAACTGAGAAGCACTTGTGGAGTTCACAGCCCAGGGACACAGGCTCACTAAAAGACTGAGACCTAATCACAGGACTGTGGAGTGCTCCCCCTCCTCCTCCACACCTCACCACCACACCACTAAAGGCCTGTTTACTGCAGTTCCTTTTACCCAGTACATCGTGTCTGTCTTTCAACAAAAAATTAAAAGCATACTAAAAAAAAAAAAAAACAGACTGAAGAGACAGAGCAAGCATCAGAGCCAGACCCAGATATGACAGGGATGTTGGAATTATCAGAGTGTGAATTTAAAACAGCGATGATTAATATGCTAAAGATTCTAATGGAAAAAGTAGACAACATGCAAGGCCAGATAGGAAACATAAGCAGAGAGAGAAATTCTAAGAAAATCAAAAAGAAATGTTAGAGATCTAAAATACTATAACATCAGTGAAGAATGTCTTTGATGGGATCATTAGTAGACTGTACATGGCTGAGCAAATTATCTTGAGCTTGAAGATAGTCAATAGAAACTTCCAAAACTGAAAATGAAGAGAAAAAAGACTGAAGAAAAGGGCAGCAGAATGTCCAAGGAAGGTAGGACAACTACAAAAGGCAAAACATATGTGTAACAGGAATATCAGAAGGAGAAGAGAGAAAGTAACAGAAGAAATATTTTAACCACTAATGAATGAGAATTTCCCCAAATTAATGTCAGACATCAAAATACAGATCCAGAATCCCAGAGAACACCAAGCAAAATAAATATAAACAAATCTTATAGCTAAGCATATCATATTCAAACTCCAAAAAATCAAAGATAAAGAAAAAGAAGCCAGAGGGAAAAAACCTTACCTATAGAGGAGCAAAGACAAGAATTGCATCCAACTTTTCCTCAGAAACCTTGCAAGCAGAGGAGAATGGAGAGAAATATTTCAAGTGTTCAGAGAAAACAACTCACCAACCTAGAATACTGTACCCTGTGAAATTATCCTTCAAAACTGAAGAAGTAGATTTCTCAAACGAAAATTGAGGCAATTTTCTGCCATTAGTACAAGAAATTTTAAAACAAGTTCTTCAGAGAAAAGAAAAATAATATGTCAGAAACTCAGATCTACATTTAAAAAAGGAAGAGCATCAGAGAATGAATAAGTGAAAGTAAAATAAAAACTTTTGTTTTTCTTATTCTTAATAGATCTAACAATGATAGTTTGTTCAAAATAATAATAGCAAAAATATATTCAATTATGTATATATATAATATGTATTATATATATGTTTATGTATAAGGGAAATGAGTAACAGCTATGAAACAAAGGATGGGAGGGAGAAATTAGGAATATTTTGTTATTATAAGGTACTTGCACTACCCATAAAGTGGTATAGTCTTATTTCAGAGTGGATTTGGATTAGTTTTAAATGTACATTGCAAACTTAGGGCAGCCACTACAAAAAGTAAAAAAAAAAAAAAAAAAAAAAATATGCTAAGAAAGCCAATAAAAAAGAACGATTTAAAATGTTCAAGTAATACCACAAAAGGCAAACAAGAGTAGAAGACAAAAATGTGAACAAAGAACAAGGGCAACAAATAGAAAAGAGTAACAAATATGGTAGATATTAATCCAACTATATCAATAATCACTTTAAATGTCAATAGCCTAAATACACCAATTAAATGACACAGATTGTCAGAGTGGATCAAAAAACAAGACCCAATGGTATGCTGTCTAAGAGAAAACCACCTTAAATATAAAGACAAAGATTGATTAAAAGTAAAGGGATGGAAAAAGATCTATCATGTTAACATTCATCAAAGGAAAGTTTTCAGGGATAAAGAGGGGCATTACATAATGATAAAGGGTTCTCTTCTTCAAGAAAACTTAGCAATCTTTAACATGTAAGTGCCTTACAGCCAAGCACCAAACCACTTGCGGTAAAAACTCATAAAAATGCAAGGAATAATAAACGAACGTGCTGTTACACCTGGAGATTTCAAAATGCATTCATCAGATAGGGATAGATCCAACAAGCAGAAAATCAATCAGGATCTAATTGAACTCAACAGCACTGTCAATCAACTGAATAAAATTGACATCAGCAGACTACTTCATCCAATTATAGCAAATATACATTCTTCTCAAGTTCACCTGAAACATTCACCAGGATAGACTACATTTTGGTCCATAAAACACACCTTAACAAATTTAAAAGAATACAAATCATACAATGTCTGCTCTCAGAAAACAATGGAATTAAACTAGAAACCAATAACAGAAAGAGAGCTGGAAAATCCTAAAATATGCGGAGATTAAACAGCGTACTTCCAAACAACCATGGAACAAAAAAGAAATCTCAAGAAAAATTTTAAAATATTTTAAACTACATGAAAATGAAAACACAATTTATTAAAATTTGTGGGATGCAGCAAAAACAGTTCTTAAAGGGAAATTTATAGTGTGTGATATATATATTAGAAAAGAAGAGAGATCTAGAATCAATAATCTAAGCTTCCATCTTAGGAAACTAGAAAAAAAAAGCAAGTTAATTCCAAAGTAAGCAGAAGAAAAGAAATAATAAAAATTAGAGCATAAATCAATAAAATTGAAAACAGGAAATCAATAGAGAATCAACAAAACCAAAGGCTTGTTCTTTGAAAAGATCAATAAAATCAATAAGCCTCTAGCCAGGCTCACTAAGAAAAAAAGAGAGAAAACATGAATTACCAATATTAGACATGAAAGAGGGAACATGACTACAGCTCCCATAGACAAAAAAGGCCTATAAAGGAATGATATGAACAACGTTATGCCCACAAATTTGATAACCTAGATGAAATGGACTAATTCCTTGAAAGACACAATCTGCCAAAGTGCACATGGGAAGAAATAGACAATATGAGTAGGCCTATACCTATTAAAAAATTGAATCATTGATTAATAAATTTCCAAAACAGAAAGCACTAGGCCCAATTCTAACAAACATTTGGCAAATTCTACCAAACATTTAGGGAAGAAATTATACCAATTCTCTACAATCTGTTCCAGAAAATAGAAGCAGAGGGAATACTTCCTAACTCATTCTGCGAGGCCAGCATTACCCTAACACCAAAACCAGACAAAGACATTGCAAGAAAAGAAGTCTACAGACCAGTATCTCTCATGAACACAGATGCAAAAACCATCAACAAAATATTTGCAAATCAAATCCAAGAATGTATAAAAAGAATTGTACACCACGACCAAGTGAGATTTTTTTCCAGATATGCAAGGCTGGCTCAACATTCAAAAATCTAATAATGTAATCCATCACATCCACAGGCTAAAGAAGAAAAACCACATGATCATATCAATAGGTATAGAAAATGCATTTGACAAAAAAATCCAACACCCATTCCTGATAAAAACTCTCAGCAAACCAAGAATAAAGAGGAACTTCCTCAAATTGATTTAAAAAGAAACTATAAAAAACCTTCAGCCAACTTCACACTTAATGGTGAGAAATTCAAAGCTTTTCTGCTAAAATCAGGAACAAGGTAAAGATGTCCTTCTCACCACTCCTTTTCAACACTGGACTGGAATTCTTAGCAAAAGCAATAAGACAACAAAAAGAAACAAAAGGTGTACACACCAGGAAGGAAGAAATACAACTGTTTGTTTGCAGGTGACATGATCATCTGTGTAGAAAATCTGAAAGAATTAACCAAAAACCCTCCTGGAACTAATAAGTTATTATAGCAAGGTTGCAGGACACAAGATTAATATATAAAATCAATCTTTCTTATACCAGCAATGAACAAGTGGAATTTAAAATTAAAAATATATTACCACTTACATTAGCACCTCCAAAAATGAAATACTTTTAGGCATAAATCTAACTATATATAAACAAGATCTATCTGAGAAAAACTACAGAACTCTGACAAAAGTTACCAAAGAACTAAATAGAGAACTATTCTATGTTGATGGATAGAAAAACTCACTATTTTCAAGATGTTAGCTCTTTCCACCTTGGTGTATAGATTGAACACAATCCCAATCAAAATCCCAGCAAGTTATTTTGTGCTTATTGATAAACTGATTCTGAAGTTTATATAGAGGCAAAAGACCCAGAATAGCTCACTCAATATTGAAGGAGAAGAAAAAAGTTCTTTGTACTGTTACTCTTTCTCCAAGCCTTCCCCAAAGAGGCCTACGGCCTTATACCAGGGTAACTGTACATTGGGGAAAAGGGAAGAACCAGACTTTGGAACTACCAGACATAGTGCTGAGCTGACACTAATTCTAAGAAACCCAAAATGTCACTGTGGTCCACCAAGCAGGGTAGGTTCTTATAGAAGTCAGGTGATGAATGGAGTTTTAGCTCAGGTCCATCTCACTGTGGGTTCAATGGGTCCTCAAACCCATTCTGTGGTTATTTCTCCAGTTCCTGAATGCATAATGGAATAGACATAAATAGAAATACTTAGCAACTGGCATAGTCCCCTCATTAGTTCCCTGGAGTGAGGGCTATTATGGTGGGAAAGGCCAAGCGAAAGCCATCAGAACTGCCTTCACTTAGGAAAATAGTAAACCAAGTCCAACACCACATTCCTGGAGGGGTTGCAGAGATTAGTGCTATCATCAAGGACTTGAAAGATGCAGGGGTGGTGATCCCACCACATGCCCATTAAACTCTCTTGTTTGGCCTCTGCAGACAGGTAGGTCTTGGAGATCAGCAGTGGATGTGGGTTCGAAGCCCACTCCGAAGACCAAAGTCTGTATTCATTAGGGTTTTCCAGAGAACAGAAGAATTCTGATTAATACAGTATACATATAACGTATACATCCCAGTTCAAGGGTGGAAGATAAGATGAGATAACCCAGCTCGAGCAGTGAGGCAGGAAAAAAGGGGCAAATCCCTCCTTCCTCCCTCTTTTGTCTTTGTTCTCTGCAGGCCCTCAGCAGATTAGATGATGCCCATTGACACTGAAGAGGGTAATCTACTAAAGCCATCAAAGCAAATGCTAATCTCGTCCAGAAACGCCACCACAGATATGCCTAGAAACCACGTTCAGTCTGGGTGCCCCATGGCCCACTCAAGTTAACACACAAAACTAACCATCACAAGTGTAAGAGATAAAACTAAAACATTTAGAAGAAAAGATAGGAAAAAACTGTGGCCTTGGTTACGCAATGATTTCTTTTTTTAAGAGATTTATTGAGATATATTTCACATATCATACAACTCACCCGTTTAAAGTGCACAATTCAATAGGTTTCAGTATATTCACAGATACATGCAAGCATCACGACAGCCAATATTAGGACACTTTCATCATCCAAAAAGAAACCCCCTACCCTTTGACTATCAGCCCCACCCCCACCCGCAACCCTAAGCAACCACTAGTCCACTTTTTGTCCATACGGATTTCCCTATTCTGAACATTTCATATGAACAGAATCACATAGTATGTGGTCTTTGGCGAATGATTTCTTTCACTTAGTATAATGTTTTCAAGGTTCATCCATTTTGTAGGATGTGTCAGTGCTTCATTTCCTTTTATGGCCAAATAATATTCCACTGTATAGATAAAGCACATTTTGTTTATCCATTCATTAATTGATTTTGGGTTGTTTCCATCTTTTGACTGTTATGAACAGTACTGCTATAAACGTTCATGTACAAGTTTTTGTGTACACGTTTCATTTTTCTCGATTTTATACCTAGGAGTGGAGTTGCTGGGTCATGTGGTAAATCTATGTTTAGGTGTTTGAGGAACTGTCAGAATGTTTTCAAAAATGGTTGCACCATTGTACTTTCCCATAGGCAATGATTTCTTGAATACACCACCAAAAGTATATTCCATAAAGACTAATTGGACTTATTCAGAATTAAGAACTACTCTTTAAAAGATACTGCTAAGAAAATTGAAAGAGAATATTTGAAAATCACATATCTCTGATAAAGAAGTTGTATTGAAATATATAACAAATTATCAAAATGCATCCATAAGAAAACAAACAACCCAATTTTAAAATGGGCAAATATTTGAACACACACTTCACCAAAGAAGACATATGATGACAAGTAAGCACATGAAAAGGTATTCAACATCATTAGTCATTAAGGAAGTGCAAATTAAAACCACAGTGAGATCTCATTACATGCCTACTAGAATATCTAAAATTAAAAAGCTTATTTACAACAGCCAAGATACAGAAACAACCTAAGTGCCCATAGATAGACGAATGGATAAAGAAAACATGATATATCTATACACAATGGAATATTATTCAGCCTCAAAAAATGAAATCTTGCCATTTGCTACAACATGGATGGACCTTGAGGGCATTATGCTAAGTGAAATAAGTCAGGCAGAGAAAGACAAATACTGTGTGATTTCACTTATTTGTGAAATCTAAAAACAAAACAAAAAAAACCAAGCTCATAGATACAGAAAACAGATGGGTAGTTGCCGGAGGCCAGGGATGCGGGGGGGGGGGGGGGGGGGGGGAACGAGTGTAGGAGGTCAAAAGCTACGAACTTCCAACGATAAAATAAATAAGTCCTGGGATGTAATGTATAGCATGGTAACAATAGTTAATAATACTCTATTACATACTTTACAGTTAAGAGAGTAGATCTTAAAAGTTCTCCTCAAAAGAAAAAAAAATTGTTTTGTAACTACTTAGGGTAACAGATGCTAACCAGGCTTGCTGTAGTGATCATTCCTCAATGTACACAAATATTGAATCATTATGTTGTACACCTGAAACTAATAGAATGTTATATGTCAGTTATACCTCAACAACAACAAAAAAGATTTATTGTACCAAGTGTCTTGGTCTGCTCAGGCTTCCATAACAAAATACCATAAATGGGGTGGTTATAAACAGAAATGCATCTTCTCACAGTTCTGAAAGCTGGAACCCTGAGATCAAGGTGCCAGTATCATTTTAGTGAGGGTCTCGACCTGGCTCCCAGGGGGCCGCCTTCTCACTGTGTCCTCGCCCAGTGCGAGAGCAGGCGGGGGAGAGCTCAAAAGCTCTCTCCTGTCTCTTCTTAGGAGGGCACTAATCCTGTAAGGCCCCACCCTCATGACCTCATCTAAATACCACTATCTACCAAAGGCCCCATCTCAAAACATCATCATGTTGGGGGGTTAGGGCTTCAACAGTCAGTGTTGGCGGGACACAATCCAGTTTGTAGTACCAAGTCTTGGCAAGGACGTGAAACAACTTGAACTCTCCCAGCTGGTACAAATATAAAATGGTACAGTCACTTTGGGAAAGAGTTTGGCAGTGTTCTAAAAAGCTAAACAGACACCATCTGGGTAGGTATACACCAGCCATTTCTAGGTATTTGCCCAAGAGAAATGAAGGCGTGTGTCCAAAGACTTGTACCCGAAGCTCATAGCAATTTTCTTTGTAATAGCTAAAAACTGAATGCAACCCAAAGGTTTATTAACAGGTATACGGCGCTGTGTTGAACCCATATATTGGAGTGCTACTCAGCAATGATTATTTGCTGTTAGTATATACAAATACACTGTGCTTTGCATATGCATCTGGTATCCTGCAACCTTATTAAACTCGCTTAACAACAAATAAACTGTTGATGCGCATGAAATAGATGAGTGTCCACAAGGTTGTGCTGCGTGAAAGAAGCAAGACAAAAGACAGTGAATGTTTTATTATTCCATTCATATCAACCTTGAAAAAATGCAAACTGCTCTGCAGTGACAGACATCAGATTGATGGCCCACAGACAGAGTGGGGCACAAAGTAGCAGGAGGCAGGGAATGTGAGGGGGCACAGAGGAACTTCTCCAGTGATAGACATATTCACTATTGTGATAGCAGTGATCATTTTACGAGTTTATACAGTTGTCAAAATTCATCATGTTGTGTACTTTAAACACGTGCGTCAATTGTACCTCAATAAAGCTGTTTTAAAAATTTTTAAATATATAGACATTTTAAAACACTTTTTCAGCTCCCCTCATTTTGATTATCTTTCAAAAAAGAACTCATGAGAAAAAGCAACCACCATATTTACCAGAAGCAAGAATAAATGGAATGAGAGTGTATGGCCCAAGCATAAGATCGACCCAAAACTGTTTCAGTGTTTTGACCTTAAATAAAATCTTAAGTCTGGCAAGATAAACCTTAGTACTAACACAGACATCACAAAGCTTTTAAAACTTCTGGTACATCAAGTGCTTCTCACAAAGGAATATTTTGATAAGTATATATGTGTATAAAATAAAGAAAATATAAACGTTCTGTTCTCCTTCATACACACATTGGTTTTAAAAGGGGAGCATGAACTTTATTTCTTTCATGGAATGTCTCTCAATACATAACATTTGACAGCCCAGAATACCAAGTTATACCGAATGTGTCTATCTACATCCAATTCAGCAAATATAACACTATAGAAATAAAATATTTCCACCAACTCCTTTGAATAGAGAATGAGATAATGAAAAAGAAATAGAAGACGAAATTTCCAACTATAATTGGGCCAATTTTCAATCTTGGATTAAGTTATTGATTTGGCTTATATGAGCTTCTTCTTCCCTTAAATAAACCCTTAGACTTCAAAATTCTCTTTGGTCTATGAAAGGACAATGAAACACACCCTTCCACTCATAGATCTCCCTAATGCTTTCTAGTACTTCATGTGTCACCACACTATCAGAGAACAAATATTCACTGTAATATATATCTCAACAATGGCAGGGCCTAAGGCAAGAAAACTAGATTATCTTTTTTCCCCTTAAGTATTTATGTTTACTGTTTTGTGACTGAGGTCAATTTTGGTACACAATTGATCATATAATTATCCATATACATCAGCTAGACAGCCAAAATGATTGACAGGTCTCCAATAAGCTCCTGGTACAGATGATCATACAGGCTACTAAAGAAACCAAAAGATAGTCGGAAGAGATTTACTGTCACTTTATTTATTTATTTTTTGGTGAAGAAGATTGGCCCTGCACCCTTCCTCTTTTTCTTGAGGAAGATTGTTGCTGAGCTAATATCTGTGCCAATCTTCCTCTATTTTTTGTATGTGGGACGCCTCCACAGTGTGGCTTGATGAGAGATGTGTAAGTCCTCACCTGGGATTCGAACCTGCAAACTCCAGGCTTCCCAAGCAGACTGCATGAACTTAACCACTACGCCACTGGGCCAGCCCCCAGTAGTCAGCAGAGATTTAAACTTTGGATCCAAGAATATGGATTTGTCTTCTGATTCTTCTGGTTTTCTAATTTTGTGACCTTGAAAAAATCACAGATTTTGTGATTTTCAGTTTTCTCACCTGAGAAATGGGGATGTTAAACAACTATATCATAAGTCATTGTGCATGTTTAATGAGGTGATGTGCAGGTACAGTGGCTTTTAAACAACAAAGCACCATGTATGTATACACACAGGTCTTGTTAACTGATTAGTAGGGGAAATAGAAGAGTGTGGATTCCTGTGTTGCGTCCATCTAACTTCCCTCATTTAGTAGGTTCCTGAGTCACTGTTCATTTCTTATTGAGGATGGTCCCCATACTCCCCTTAATAAGCGGCTTCAGGGCCTCAGATGGATGGTTCTCTTTCTCTATATCAATTCAAACTTGAAGGGATAGTCAACCTTTCTAATCAAGTTGGAAGATAAGTATTTACCATAAAATTATAGACTCAATGGTCTATTACTTTATTGCCGGAATGACTTATGAAAGTATTTTTCCACATATCTTGTTAAGTTGCATAACTGACATTAATGATGCTAGGTCGACAAGACTCCACGAAAGACAGGGTGATGAGTGTAAAGCTGCATGATCCAGTTATCGTGGCATCAGTCCCTCCATGAAATAAGTCATTGATGGTGCCGTATAACTTTCATTTGAACCATTAAACATCTGATGGGTTTTTTCCCATTTAAAAATAATCAAAGAGCCATTTATTTCACTGTTTGAGTCAGTCTTTTATAATTTATGCCCCCAACAACTTTGTCATTAGGATAGCAATGGCTTTCACCCAGATGACAAAACATGTCAGCACAAACATAAAATTTTTGCAAATAACATCCAGCAGTTAACTGTTAGCTGGATCCAAAACTCCTGTTCTGGATATTTTAGTACCATATTTTGGGACCACTAAGCATAAAGGAAGTAGTAAAGTATAAGGATTCCATTTGCCTTTTCCCATTTCATTCAGTTTTATCATCTTTTTTCAAGCTGCTACATACTCTCATGGAATAATCCCTCCCAAAAAACTGTAGTCATTAAAAATCACATTTCTATAAATAATCTATAGAATTATCTTATGATGAAAAAAGTTTAAAAATGAGTCTGTTTTGGGCCAGTCCCAGTGGCCTAGTGGTTAAGTTCGGTGAGTTCTGCTTTGATGGCCCAGGTTCAGTTTCCAGGTGCAGACCTACACCACTCATCTGTCAATGGCCGTGCTGTGGGGCGGCTCACATATAAAAAGAGGTAGATTGGCAGCGGATGTTAGCTCAGGACAAATCTTCCTCAGCAAATTAATTAATTAAATTTGGTTTTCGTCTGTTTTTATTTTAAACTTTCTGTGCAGGTGCTGAGGATATAATTTCGTTGTGAATTTTTGTCAATATTGACAAAACTACTACTGTTCAAGGGACCAGTAAGTACAATAACAGAAGGATGATAAACTATAACAATTGCTTCATTTAATCGAAATGGCCAAAGCCACAGTAAATAAAGCAAAGGATTAATTCATTCACCCAACAAGCATTTACTGACCATCTCACTATGTACTAAGAAAAGACGCAGTAAATTGATGAGCAGAACTCATTCTATGAAACTTTTGTCCAAAGAAAATTGGGTAAATGCCATTGTTTCTATCACTGGGGAGTTGTTCCTGTCGTTCAACAGAGGGCAGAAAGATGCGACACTTGGGAAAGTTACTCAGCCCCTCTAAGCATTAGTTTGTTTCTATAACATGGAGGTGGTAATAACAGTACCTGTCTCATAATTTGTTGTCATAATTGCTTAAATAATACAAATAAAACACATATAAAAGTGGCAAAGGTAGGTATATACAATAAACATATTAAAATAAAGCCTAACAAGTATATTGTATTGTGTCTAGGTTATAATTAAACAATCTAATAAAAATAAACTCTTGGTAAGCTTAGACCTTTACTCTGTTAGAACAGAATCTACATCATTTTTCTCGTAAGCCCTGGATATGCAACATCTCCTTCTCGAGCTTCCCCCATTTTCTGTACTTTTGTCCTGACCTTGTGATTTCTGTGCATGTTCCAGTTATGTCGACTCTGAGGACAGACCCTGTCAGAGTCAATCTTCTTTACACTTTCTCCCTGAAATCTGCCAAAATAAAGTTATTACTGAATGTGGTTTCTGAACAAGGATGAAGGAAAATAAAATTCATAGTCATCCTCCAGATGAGAAAGACTGTGCCTGAAACGCACCTACTTGCAAGGATATTGTTCCTATAAAAAATAACTCTCTAGATTGGACTCTTCCTTTGCTTCAGAAATGGTGTACATCCCTCGGTGAAACTAGCAGAGCTCTACATTTGGACCTGTCAATCATTGAGAAAGGAAGCTATCCTTTTCATGTACATGTGGACAATAGTCAGTGATTGGCTGGAACTGGCAGGTATCAACTTGTAAGAGATGATTTTGTGCATCTCCTTCCTATTGTCACATTCAGTGACAGTTGGTAGCTTAAAATTAGCCAGGTCGCTTGTTCTTTAAGAACAGAGTCTAGGGATTCTTATGTCAATTATCCAACTGCCCAACCATCCACCCATCTACCTATCTTTCCCTCCACACCTTGATCCATCCACCTTCCCACTCGTCCATCCATTTAGGTACCCATCTCTACATCTGTGTATCCACTCATGCATTTACTCATTCACCTATCAACCACCCATCCATTCAACCATCCACGTGTGCATCCACCTACATCTGGATCTACATCTACTACTTAAATCCTAAGCTGGTAGCTTGAAAGCGTCCCATGGATATTGGCATATGCTAAAATTTTGGTCTTTTTTGTGTGTGCATGAGGAAGATTGGCCCTGAGCTAACATCTGTTGCCAATACTCCTCTTTTTGCTTGAGGAAGATTACACTGAGCTAACATCTGTGCCAATCTTCCTCTATTCTATGTGGGACACCCTGTGGCCAGATAAGCAGTGCTAGTTCCACACCTGGATCCAAACTGCAAACCCCAAGCTGCCAAAGCAGAGCTTTTGAACCTAACCACTATATACACCACCTGGCTGGCCGGTCTTTTGGTTTTTATGGGGAGCTATTTGTTAAATAACTAGTGGTGTTGAACACTAGCACAACACTGGAAGTAACCTAGTGACTATTCTCTTCCTCTGAACTTTTTTTCTTTTCCGTATATTAAGTGCCAGTTTATTTTAAACTGACCACAAAAATCATGGGATGGGCAAGCAGCCTGCCATCTCAGGCTAATGGGTCAGTCTGCACTCGTCCTCCAATACAAGAACCTGCGGACTCAGAAAATGCTCAGGCCAGAGGATCTGGAGCAAGGGGAGGGCGTGGAGAGGCCAGGATGCCCATTGTACTAAGAGGTAGGATTTGGGGATGGGGCAGTGGAGGATGCGAATATATACAAATTTCACTCCATAGATCATAGTGTGAAATAAATGAATAAATTACATTATTTTTCCTATAACTGAGTTTAGTTTTTCTTTTGAGTTCCATTCTACCAAATTCTGGGGACTTAATCTCAGAATTCATCACTCTTCCTTGGAGTTACACCTAAATTTGAGTCCATAGTATCACAGTGTGGATTGGAGGGGCGACATAGCTGATCGCTGGTGACATCACTCATACTGACGTCTCATCTGTTAAGGAATACTCACTCTCATCTTTTTCCTCATCACTGATTTACTCGGGTCACTGAATCTTTGCCACATGAGAAATGCTCTACTGCTTGCATCATCTCTGAGCCTTAGAAAACTGTGAGGCTAACTCAAAAATCTGCCCAGGCTCCCTCCACAGGACTTCCATGCTCCCAGGCTCCACCTGGGAGGGCTTGCAGAAGGTGATCACATAGGACTCTCTGCCCTCAGATACTCCAACTTATCTGAAGATTCCTAATACCTCTCTCCTCCTCCTGGAACACGGCAGAACCCTTCCCATGGGATCTGTCAGCAGAAAATGATCTGTTCTCCCTGGCTCTCTCTTCTTTCCCCTTTGTCCTGGGGAACGCTTTTCAGTGTAGACGAAGAGGAAGACTTTCTTTATCGCACCGTGGATTTTATATTTCCTGAGTCCTTTTAGACCTAAACTTTTCCAATTCAAAGATTAAGTTTGGAGAACTGAAAAGGTCTTTTTTTTCTGCTTTTCTGTTCCATGTTTCTCAACTGAGATGAACACTTCTGACTGTAGGGGGGAAACCCTAAGAGGTGGAAGAAAAAACAAGTACAAGGAACTGTGAGCACATTTGATACAACTTCAAATAATCATATCCCACCACACTTGTTTTAACATATTTTTAATAACCCTGGCTTACGTGACATGGCTTCCGTTTTATAGGTGGTTGTGGAGTCAAGTCAGGGGTTATAAGCCAAGTGTTTGGGCAGGAAACAAGCGACCTGATAAGGACTAGGTCCAGGAACATGCAGTATAGAATGCGATCTGACACCTGCACCACTGGGGGGTCGTTAAGGACACAAGGATATCTGCATGCCTTAGAAGGCAGAACGAAAAAGGAAAACAGAAGAAAAGAAAAAGACTTCTTTTATCTATTCCACATGTAGTTTCCTTACCTTTTTCTCCCAGATCCCTGAAAATTAGAGTGAGAGCATAGGTCTCAGGGGACACATAAAAGTTGTCTTTTGGACTTCCCTTTTCAAAAATTGTCATTGGAGGATTAGGTCAAAATCTAATCAGGAATGTGAGCCGTCATAAGGGCCCATTCATCAGTGCTGAAATTCAGCAGCGTTTCTGAGTGGTTGGAACATCTTAAGTCAGGTTCCTCCCTCATCTCCCCTTTTTCTGGAGAATATGAACCACTGATATCATATTCACAATTTTTGGTAACTTCTTCTAAACTTTCTCAATAATTCACAGCTTCTCCTCACTTCTATAAGCTAATAAGAGGAAAATGAATCACTGTGAGTGTGATTCTATCAGCGAGACTATCAGTAATTTTACTTCCTAAAGAGAGAGGAAAATGTCACATCGAATACTCTAAATGAAAGGACTGGTCCTCACTCCATATAGTTCCAGAGGAGGATTCATTCAAATCCATCTGTGAAGCTTTCTCACAGACAAATTTTGCAAGAGCTGGCCACAGAAAGACAGAAAATATAATCTGGAAATCCCCTGCATGGTTATAGTATTTCTCTAGAGCACGCTTATCATTAATGCATGAATTTGCACCTTCCTCAGAGACTATTCGGAATAAATTCGTCTAGGTGCTTTTACTCTATTTAATGTAAGTTCGTAAACAAGACAATATTTTCCAGGAAATAATATGGGACATTATGCATTACTTAAATTAACTCCTGGATTCCCATTGATTTCAGAGAGGAAAAGGGTAAATGATGACTAGAGCAGGAGTTGTTCAATCAGTTCTATAGAATCCCCTCTTAAAACGCTAAGCATAAAACCACAAGACCGCAAATGACCCAATACTAACAGGAAGTCAAAGGAAGCTGTATACACTGGTACTGAGCCAGGGGACCCCCGTGATGCACCATACCCTTTCACTCAGTGCATATAACCCCTTACATGTCAAAAAGAGATATCTATTATGCAGGATTAATCTGTATTAAGACAACTTTAGTAACATATAAGGTGACTCCTCACCAGAGAGAATACTAGAATTTTCTTTATTTTCTGCTTTGGAGATAACACCAAAACAACAACACAAAAAAATGACAAATAAGTCTATAGTTACTGCTATTGTCAGGTCATCTTGGAAGAAATACCTCTATGGCACATGCCAAGCCCATGCTGGCGAAGCCACATGATGGACCATAAAGACACAGGTTTTGTGCATCAGTTATAACTGGAGGCCATACTAGTCCAACTCTGTAACTCTTAGCAAAGACTAACTCATCTTAAAAGGGCAGAAAGTGGCATTAAGTTCAAGCAGAGTGGCATCCAGAAGATAATCATGCTTGCCTTGTAAATTCTCCATGAGTCTTGATACATAAGACCTTATTTTGTCACTTGTTATTTATGCTTATAAACCACATTAAGTCTGTTCTGGCACATCATATCCTAGAACTGATTTAAACAGATTGATTGGTTAAAGATAGAAACGTGCATCTGGAGGCAAATAAATCTAGCTTTCAATTCCAGTGCCTTCACTTGATAGCTGTATGAATTTAAACATACTGCAAAAACTTGGGGGGCATCAGTTTCCTCATCTATAATACAGGGATAAAATATCTAAACTGTAAGATTGTTGCAAGTATATAAACTACATATGGAAAACAACTTGCAGAGTGACCAACCCAGAGTCAGTACTGACCAAACACTGGTTCTCCTTTCTCTTCTTTTACTTCTCTGTCATTGAAACAAAAGACATGTTGAGAAAATGAGAAAGAAACAAATCTTACCCACCACTCAGCTCTGAAAATCTACTTTGGAGCATCTGCTTAGCCCAGGCTGCCTAGAAAATTGAGCCTGAGGCAAAGCTTGAGTACTGAGGTTTTATCAGGAAATGGCAGAGTAGCAAAGAGGAACACAAGGCAAAGAAGAATGGAAACACAGAGGTGGTGCATCACTCAGAGTCCCTGCTTCATGAGAAGACACAAACTTTCCCTCTGCCACCTGAACATCGACAGACAGGCTATAGAGAAATGCCATGCTCAAAATGGACACAAGGGAAAATGGAGAGGGACTTTATCTGTCTACTTCCACCATGTTCCATTGGGCAGTGTGTGCCATAGGGAGTTCCAGTTTGCATCTGGTAGGTCAGACGATGGAACTGCCCAGATGTGCATGTGGAGTGGGTCTCCTCAGCAGCGGCTGGAGCTGAGCAAAGGGTCAAGGTCTCCAGAGACAGGTAAACCAAGAATCTGAAGCAGCACCTGCGAGGTTTCAAATAGTACATCCATGGTCCTCATCATCTTTTCTTCATCAGATTTGCTTGAGTGTCATGTGGCACCAAGTTCCCTTTCTCAAATCCCTGAAACGTGCATTGTTGGATTTAAGCAGAGGTGGACGGGAGAGGTCCCTCAACATCAGGAACATCTGTGTAGCAGTGTCGCAGCACAGTCTGAGGCATACAGTGGCAGATGACTTTGACCCCCAAAATTAGATATTGGCAACTCAGTCTTGTCCAGTCCTGAGCCGTGCCATCAGGGCTCCGGGCAACAGACTCCAGCACTGCATACTTGGTAACAGAATTGCAGGCTCATCCTGAACTTTCAAAAGAGGTTTATGGTTAGCAGAAATTAGAAATTTTAGCCAAAGAGGCATGCTGAAGGAATTCTTGACTCCTAGAAAAACAGCAAATATCTTAATGTCATTTTGTACCTAGTTCCAAGATGCTGCACTTGCGTATCAAACAGTTGAACCTCGGTGCCTTCTGGCCTCGTGCAGCTCAGCACGATTGGAAGGAAATGTACATGACTTGAATTCTGAAGTCAATTCCTGCTTGATTTTTCTGAAAATGTGTCATGTAGATAATTCTAATGCTTCAGAACACCTTTTTACCAGTAGGGGATAGACAAAGTTGGTAATAGTTTCATTTTGGAAAGGAAAGGAAAGAAAAGAATAATAGAAGGACTTGTGAAAAATCCTATTTTATTTTTGGCCTCGGTAGTTTAGATTTTTTAAGCAAAAAACTATTCTCCAAAGTTAAAGATAATATAAGCAGAGTTGCAGTAACATAAAGAGGTTACACTGGAAGTTCCAATTTCATATATTCAATGTATTTAAGCATCACAAGACTTCTGTTCATCTTTACATAAATACGCCTACTTCTTTTTGTAGAATAATTACTTAGTTGTTTTGGTAAAATATTAAAAGCGTTCATTTTAATGATGCCTGGTCATCCAGACTCCACCAACTAGCTGTGGAACACTCAGAAAATTATGTCATTTCTTTGTGCCTCAGTTTCCTCATCTATAAGATGCAGATAACAACAGCTACTTTGATGATTGATGGAGTTAACTGTGGAATACTTAGAAAAGTGCTGGTCATTTACCAAATGCTCAAGAGAAGTTGGTTATTCTTTTTACGACAGTTAGCAGTAGTGGTAATAGCATAAAGTTATGGAAAGCAGAAGAGTTCAAAGAAGACAGTCACAAATCACACCAAGTCCACCTCACTACACAAATAATCATCCTTAATAATAACTGAATATTATTTCGCCTTCTCTCTACACGTTACAGATAAGAGACTACATACATACAAAAAACACATAGGCCACCAAAATAGCCTTCCAGAATTAAGACAACACTCTTTCTATTCTAAAATAAAAATATCAAATTTAACTGTACTTAAATAACAGAACTAAGACTAAAGGGAAAGTAAGAGGATTACTGAATTTCAGATCTTCTCTAGAATATCCAGTAGATACTGGATCCAAGAATCAAAGATACTAGCTCCTGAAAGAGCCCTTTGAGATTAAGAAACAAAGTTACAAAAACTGTCAAGAGATTGAAGTCATTAGGTTTTTTTAACTGATCTTTTCCTTTGAGACATTATCAACTGTCTCTCTGTTTTGAAAATTAAAGAGACTCAAGTTTTTCCATCTTTCCTCTCCCATTTCCTTTTTGAAAGATACATCATTAATTTTATGTTTTCAAGGTTTACAATATATATTCTGATCTTAAACTATAATTCTCCCATTTCAAAACAAACATCTGCGTTCTATATTTAAAGGAGCTCAAGCATCTCCCCAGTTTTGTTGCTTTGTTGTTATTGTGACGTAGTCTTTCGTTTTAAATTACCCCTTCTTTAAGTGTGTCCTTTGTTTCAATCCACATCTTAGTTGTCTAGATTTCATCATCAAGTAAATTTTTTCAAGAGCTCAAATGTGCTATATCCTTTGTGTCTGCCTGAGATGTGCCTCTTGCCTCTTTCCTCAGAAGATAGCTTGACTTGGTGTAAAATTCTTCGGTCTGGCTAAGATTCTCCATCACAACTTTCCTTACCGTTGCTTCCCTGAGCTTTGCACTAGTAACCACGACTTCCTTCACTCGCCCCGGTTGCTGGAATCCATCAGTATTTCCGTTTTCCAGAAGGTTTCTAAATCCTCTGCTCCTCGAGTTTTTCCTGTTTAGGACTGCCAGTTGCTTTTACACATACATGACAACTTGGACTGTGTATAATATTCTTTAGGAAGATTTTCTTTCCCACAATATTACTTTATTGTCTTTGTATTGACAATTCCTGTGGAGAAATTGAAGCCCAGCCTTTAAGTGTCAGGATAACTAAGGAATCATTCCTTACCCTTAGGACTCAATAATTTAACCAAAATGTCAATAATTTTTCCCTGGAACATGAGCTATCCTTACATCTGTAGATTTAGTTTTTTCTTTATTCTAGAGAAATTATCAGAATATATCAATTATATCTTAGAATACTTCTTCTGTCCCCTTTATTGAATGACCTAACTCAGGTACACCAATTTTCCTGAAGTGGAACACTCTTTGTCCTATTTCTCTTTTTTATCTTCTTCTAGTTGTTTTAATTTCTTTTTCATCTGCATTTACTGTGATTATATTGAGCCCTTCTTTTATCTAATTATTTCAAGAGTCAGCAGTGTCAGTTCTTTCTAACTTGTTTCTTGCTTATATAATAGTATTATTTTGATCCCCAATTATTTTTCTGTCTTTTGGAAATCTCTGTTTTTATCTCAGTCTGCTGTTTTGTCATTTTATCTTTGCAGCTCTGTTTTGTTGCAACTGTGTTCTTATTACGTCCTTCCATAAAAACAAAACATCTATAGGAAATGTTTTTCCAGCTCATGTCTTTCAAACCTGGGTTCGTCTTTCCCTTTTTTAGGTTATGCTCCTTTCTTTCATTTCTGGTAATAGTGTGTTTTCACATCTGATATTTCTTTTCATCTCACTATGCCTAACCCACAGATCTATAGCCAACCTTTTACATTATCTAATAAAGCAGTAGCATTTTTTCTTTGATTGGCTTTCCATCTTATTTGAAACTGACTTGTGCCCCCTATAACAAAGAGGGAAGGACATGGATAGGAGAAGAGGGAAGAGAAAACTTTGCTGAGTCTCCTAACAACCTCTGTTGGATGCCTTGGGCTCCACTGTCTCTTCTAAGATTTAGTTTGACTCCTGGTACCAGAGTTCTTTACAGTTCATCAACGCATTCCATTCCTGAGAGGGGATAACCACAGCTTCCGAATAGTCCCCCAATTCAAGGTGGAGCCCTTCAGAAAGAGTCAACCCCTATGATTCACATCCACTATTTCATTCATCCAGCCAGCCAACAGCTGTTTCCCTCTCCCACGTCTCGCCCTCAGTAATACTTCACATTACGGGAGGGGAACTTTAGCCAGGACTCTTGGTGAACCTCATCCGTCCAACTCCCACCCATCCTGACTATAGTGTGTTTGTTTTGCCTTCTTTCTCCTGACTTCATCTATTCATGATTCTATGATCAGGAGCTCATTAAAATATGGAATTTAACCTTAAACATAAAGCATTCCAAACTGAAGCTAGACAACCACTGATTGGGTAACTGTAAATGACAGCAAATATATATACACTCAAAAAGGGAGGCTGGTTTATTCTGAGTCAGCCAGAACGGACAGGCAGAGATGCCACAGATAATGGAAACCAAGCTCAATAGCAAAAGAGGCACCCAGGGACCCGCACTGCAGAGCCAGCCTTGGCAATGCAGCCAGGCAAGCAAGTAGTAGCAGCTGAGGGGCCCATGAGCCTCAGGTGGGACTAATTATTGATACTAAAAAGTCCAAGGTAAGATATCAAGAATGCCACAGCTTGAGCAGAAACAATGATCGTGAGATGTCAACTAGGCACTGCTTAGTAAAATAAGCAGACAGGTGTAAACTGTAGGAACTGCGAAAGGACCCAACCAACAAGCTGGGATCAGGGGCAGGATCCTAGGAAATTACAGTCAGAAAGAGGGCCAGGATTCATGGGGGCAACAGGGCAGATTGATTATACACTGAAAGGGGAACTCAGAAGATGGACCAAGGCCTGCGTCACTGAAGAGCTCCCGGACAGTGAGAGCCGGACCTGAGGAAGGACGAGGATGCCAGTTAAGTGCAGGGTTATATCGCTCAGGTCCAACTTCTATTAACTCCCATTCAACCCATCTCGAGAACAACCTCACACTTCCTTTACCACCCAGGATTGGCTCAGGAACTGAGCTGGGAGACTCTTCAGGAAGGACCATCACGACAGCCATGTAGGTCTGAACGGCGGAGGCAGAAGCAGGCCTTCAGGGAGCCAGTTGGTGGTAAGTTTGTACACAATCAGGTTGCATGAAGAATTCTCCTCAGTTAGAAGGGCAGGATTTTGGTTCACTGGAGGTACTGGATGTAAGTGCCATACAGGTTATTCCAAAAGTGATGAGCGTTTTCACAAAATCTCACCTTGCTGTGAGGTTTTAGTTTAAGCACAATTGCAGTAACCCAGCGACTTGTGCGATGTGTTCAAAGACACCTATTTGATTAAATGTGATTAAGATACTTGGTTTCTCTCTAAAATTTCCCTGCCCACCACTACCCCGGCCTCTTCACCTCCCCCAGGAAAAATCTTTCACAAGAATAGTTACAACAGAATGAAGTTGCTTTCTCTTGTACCCACTGAATTACTTGGCAGATGGGCTAGCCGCTTCCTGACCTCAGGCTGTCTGACGCTGGCTCCCTTAGACGTTGGTTCCTGTTAAGGTATAGTAGTCTTTTCCTGAGAAGTTTGGGGGCAGCCACTTACGATGGCAGGTAGAAAATTCTTTATGAAAAGGGCTATTTTACACATTCCCGACAGAACTTCCAAAAAGATCCTCTGTGTATTCATCGTAATCTAAAAACTTTAAAAAAAAATTACTAAGCTTTAGAAAACCTATGGAGTGTGGGATTTTTTTGCATTTTACCTTAACATAAGATCCTGAATATTAAGTGTAAAATAGCAATTAATTTAAGTTACAAATGAAAATAACTCTGTACTAGTAGCCAAGATGCACAGGTTATTTCCACTGACTCCTACCCCCTCACTGTATAGCTTAGTCTGCGTAATTAAGAAGGTAAGGAAAACGTCATCCTCATCATCTACAGTAAGGGATACGAATCCGCAAGCAGTGATGCACAGGCCTGGAGATAGTCAGGCAGGAATTCTGGGTGACCATCTATCAGGAATGCCGCCAAGCATGCTAAAATGTCTTTTAATTAAGATTCTCAGCACTCTCAGAGTCTATGATTATTTTCTATCCTGAGCTGTATGAAAGTTGATTTATAACAGGTAAGGGGAAGGAAAAAAGATAGGCTCTCATGGCTATAGATTCTCAAAGAGAATATTGCTGGAAAGAGATGGGAGATTCTTAAAACAAATAATCTGTCTCTACAATATCATGTAGTTACATTAGAGTGAAGACCCACATCTAAACGAGTGCTTCTCACAGCATGGTCCAGAATGCTGGGGAGTCCCTGACCTCCTTTGATGTAGCTGCGAAAGCAAAACCATTTTCCTAAAAACATTAAGACATTATTTGCTTGTTTTCTTCTTATTCAATCATAATGTGGAAAATGGGGTTTTCCAGAAACTATATGTGTGATAACATCACTGTTGTGATAGTGAATGAAATGAAGCTTTGTGCATTCTTTTTTTTAATTTTCTAAGATGGAAGGTTTTGAGTATGAATATGCACTTTCAGAACTTATCTCGGCTTATTCTCATCCTTCTACTGTGCCCTTGCTAGCTTTTTTCACTTATATCTGCTATAATCTCTGTAGCCCCATTCTCATCCATAAATCATTATTTTGAAATCTCAGAGCTTTCTTTTTGCCTACTTTAAACAGGAAAAAGTTGGCATACTTTGTAGTCTTGTTTTGAAATAATATTTTAAAATTTCTGTTCTAATTCCCAATACAGTAAAAGTCTTTGCAGTCTTCAATAATTTTAAGAAGGTAAAGTGGTCCTGAGACAAAGAAGTTTAGAAGAACTGATCTAAACAAACTTCTATGCCTAACATGGCGATCTCTGATTAGCACACTTACAGAATTGTACAAAATATATAAAGAGGCACCACCACAGCAAAGGTGAATCCAAAAAGTTGTACAAAACTAGAGTTATTAGTCAGAAACTTCTAAATTCAAAATCAAAGCCTCTTTTAATCATTTCAGGAAAATAAACACAAATTATAAAGACTTTGCCTGAAGAAGATGGCCCAAAGGTAAATGGAGACAAACAAAATGTTCCAATATTATTTTTCCAATTAAATACAAGAACTTCTGGCACCAGCCCAGTGGCATAGTGGTTAAGTTTGTGTGCTCTGCTTTGGCGGCCTGGGGTTCATGGATTCAGATCCTGGGCACAGACCTACACATTACTCATTAAGCCATGCTGTGGTGGCGTCCTACATACAAAATAGAAGAAGATTGGCACAGATGTTAGCTCAGGGACAATCTTCCTTACCAAAAACAAAAGAAAACAAAAAACCCCAAGAACTTCTATGTTCAGTGGGCTTATTCTGGACCAAGGGAAAATAAACTTGTCTACTGCTTCCTTTCTGGTTTTGCAGACAGGTGCTGCTATGGAATATCACATCTCCTTTCATAAGTTGGTGGGGCAGAGAAACAGAATCTTAAAAAGAGAGAAGGCAGACACGAGTTATAAATGCATAAATGTCTACCTTGTTTAATTGGTTCTAACATATGTAGCCTTTCTGGCAGCTCAGAATGCTAAAGAATATTAGAGCAGCACTACTAAAAATCCATGTATCAATGATTAATTGCTTACTAATCTCCTGTGTTGGAAAAAGATGGTTCATATATTTTAAAAATTAGTGTGTAAAACTCTTCCAAATTCAACATACCTTTATACCAAGGGTTCTTAACACAGGATTTATGCTTAGACTTCATAGGGTCTATGAACATTTCATTAAGTTGCCAAAAAAGTGTTTATGTAAGAATATATGTGCATTTTCTGGGAAGATGAGCCACAGTATTCACCAGATTCTCAAGGAAGTTTGAGTCCCAGAAAATATTGTTAAAATATTGCTTATGGCTAATTTTAAAAATAACATTCAATCGAAATGGCTAAGTATGTATATTGCAGCAATTTTTTAAAAAATTTGTTGTCATCAGGCTCACTATAATGAGGCCCAAATTTAAGAAATAGTTATTTTTTCTTACCTATAATTTACAAATATATATCCATATGAGGCTATGGGACTATCATCAGAAATGTCCTACATAATCCATTTTAAAGAATACTTGAATTTCTGAGAGCTGTCAAAGTTTCTAAAATAAACAAGGCAAATGAATTGTATACATTGTTTAATTGAGGATAATTCACATTCTTCTGATGTTTATCTTACAAGAAAATGTTTTAAGACAATACGGAAAGCAGCTGATTAAATGAATAGGATTTACAATAATTTATATTTCATTAAGTCTTAGCATTCCTTTCTTAAACTTTGTATGCGTACTTTAAGACCAAAGTGGGGCATTTCCTACGTATTTCAGCTTCAGATCTACAAACTTTTCTATTTTTCACTCTAAAGGGAAAATTATTAAACTGAAATATACAGAATGACATTTTTGAACACAGGGATAAGAAGAAGAATCAGACATTACTAAGAAAAATGAATTTATTTCACAAACAATAAATACTTTTATTACTATATGTGAGTATGTCATTTTATAACCTCAGATAATAGTTATTGTTCATACTACATAGAATGATTGGGAACCCAAGTATATTTAATTTTGTCAATCCATGCTACAGACATTCTAAGGAGCTAAGAAAATTCTACAAAGTTTGAAGGGCATATTTTTCAGTAGTAGTTTCAACTATACGTAACAGAAAATTTTAGAATGCAGGATTTAATAAGAAGTTTATTTCTGGGGCCGGCCCCATGGCCAAGCTGTTAAGTTCGTGCGCTCCGATTCGTCGGTCCAGGGTTTCACCGGTTCGGATCCTGGGCGCGGACATGGCACCGCTCGTCAGGCCATGTTGAGGTATGTCCCACATGCCACAACTAGAAGGACCCACAACTAAAAGAATATACAACTATATGCTGGGGGCGGGGTTGGGGAGAAAAAGCAGAAAAAAAAGAAGATTGGCAAAAGTTGTTAACTCAGGTGCCAATCTTTAAAAAAACACCCAGAGAAATAAGCAACCCAGGACGAGTGAACTGACCTTACAAAGGAGTCCAGCTCCTTCCAGCTCCCCGTCCACCATCCCGAGGGCGTGGTCCTTGCCTCCTGTTTCAAGGAGGCTGGTCCAGCAGTCTCGGCAGGATGAGGACAGCGGGAACAAAGGCCTCTCCTCTTCAAGGGAGCCTCCCGGGGTCCTACGTGGCACCTCCAATTCCACTCACTAGCTGGAATTCCATAATCACTGGTTGTAGTTGACAGAATGGCTCCCCAAAAATGTCCGCCCCGACCCCTGGAATTTGTAATGTGTTAAATTACACGGCAAACTGGACTTCATAAATGTAATTAAGGTTGCAGACATTAAAATAGCGAGATTATCCCAGATTATTCAGATGGGCAAACTAATCACATGAGCCTTTAAAAGTGGAGACCTTTCTGCAGCTGGAGGCAAAAGAGAGCAACCCATCCTTCCAGGGAAGTTGGCCAAATTCCCTCCGACACAGTCAGCTTTGCTGACCCCAAGGTGCAGGGACCCACAGCAAGGAGCAGCAAGAGGGCAGCCTGCAGCTGACAGCCACAAGGAAACAGCTCTCTGCTACTGCCAACAACCCGAATGACAGTGGAACTCAGTTCTTCCCTGAGCCTTCCAGTAAGAGCCCAGCTGACACCCTGATTTTGGCTTTGTGGAACCCAAAGTAGAGAAACCAGCCAGGCTAACCCAGACCTCCGGCCTACAGAACCCTGAGATAAGTATGCATTGTTCTAAACTGCTACGTTTGTGCTGATTTGCTACAGCAGCCACAGAAAACTAATACACCTGGTCCTACCCAGCAGCAATAAGGTCAGGAAATATGGCCCGTCTTCCAGCTACGTGGCAGTAAGCGCAGCTGAAAACTCTGGGTCAATTTGATTGAAAAAGAATGTGGAAGAATGTGAATTTGTTCAACAGCTCATCTCCACCACAGAAGAGAGGATGGAATTAATAAATAAAGCAGGGTTAGCATTTTTAGCATTAAATGGAATAGAAGTAAAACTAATGAATACAGCTCTCAAAGTGCTTCAACATTATTAGGGACCTTCCAAAACATCAAACTCTTCTAATTTTGCCAGTGACTGTGCTGTGCCTTTAAAAATGAGTACAAGGTAACACAATCAATCCGCCTCTCACACAGGAGACTGGCAATTGCTCAGATAATAATTTCCTAAAAAGTCAGTTCCATTGGGGAATCATGATGAAAAATACATACTTTAGTTTAAAACAGAGATGTACATCCATTGGCCAATCTTTTTATGTAGAGTCTGGGCCTTTCTTTGAATGTATAGCAATTACAGTTTTCTATCGATCTTACTAAAATTTCCAGTTTGAGTTTCTTTAACATAGAGCAAAAACTTAAAGAAACTTGCAATGCAGGCTAAGTACATAATCCTTCTAAAGTTTCTTTAGAAACCCAACTCTCCCACAACTAATTTATCCCCATTCCTTTTATCAGCACACCTTTGTGCTTTTCAAAGTATTCAGCTTAGTTTTCTACAACTTTCATTTGCTTTGCATTCATATTTCATTGTTAGTGAGGAAATCTTTTATGAAACTATAAGTGCTCTTTGCATGACAGATTTGGCGGTTGATGAACAAGAAGGAAGTGAGGAGCACACTAGAGTGTGCACGGGCCTGGCCCGTCTGGCGGAGCAGGCGTGAGTGAGTGTACCTGCAGAGGGAAGAGACAGCAGCCCTTACTTTCGTGGGTCAGTTAAAAAGAGTGGGATAAGAGGATTTACAATTTTCTCACTAGGCCTGCAGAACAACAGATGAAAACAAAACAAAACGGTAAATTGTATTCCTACCCACAAGTTCAGGCTCTAGCTTCATTGGGACCCCTGAACTAGCCCTCCCTGATGCAGGACGGTCAGTCAGTTCTTCTCACACTCAAGAAATGGTTAAGGCCTGAAAAAAGTAAACTGATACTATTTCCCTCTTCCTTTGGAAAGCTCTTGCTCCGCTGTGAACCCCAAAAGTCAAGTAGAGTTTCTCAGACAAAAGGGGTGGGGGGGAGAACTCAAGAATGTGGGGTTCCTGTTTGTCAGTGTGGAGTGGAGTGGGACGCAGAGCAAGAGGAAGGGGGAGCGAGGAGTGTGAGATCCCACTCACACGGCTTATCTTCTGAAAGGCGACTTTAAGGCAAATTTATGAAGGGAAAAATAAACACTATT
Source organism: Equus quagga (assembly GCF_021613505.1). NCBI lineage: Eukaryota > Metazoa > Chordata > Mammalia > Perissodactyla > Equidae > Equus > Equus quagga. Next base: position 2,334,830 of record NC_060269.1, on the reverse strand, counting down.
TTCCAGTAAAACAATTTAAAAATTCATCTTTGTAAACTAAACTTTATCTGCTAGAGAATTTCAATTACGTCCTGACCTCCCAAACCGATTTCATGTTTTAAAACAAGTTGTAATTTTCATTTGAGAATGATTTCTTGCCAGCACCAAGCTTTTTCTCTCATTGAATTAAACAGCTTTAATTTTTCTAATTTAATCTATAAAATATATAATGACAAAATTTCAACACTGTAAGAGATTTTTAAGGAAAAAAATAACTATGATTCTTCCCATTCCAGGAAAAATGATTTTTCTTTTAAATTTCTCTTCCAGGGTTTTGTCTACATGCATACATAGTTTTGACATAATTGTAAACACAGTGTAGACTTTTATTATATTATTCTTTTTACATTTGACATTATATGATAAACATTCTCCCATGTTTGTTAAATAGTTTTCAAAATTACCATTTGGGGAATTCCTTTCGCAACAAACACATGCTTCACGTTAGGAATGAAATCCTCGGTACCATACCCTCTGCTGTCATATTACCACACGCAGACAACTGACCATCAGCCATGTGCCGGCACCAACTGCATGGCTTCGAGTTTGGGCTTTGGAATCCGATAGGTTTTGCTTCGAGTCCAGGCTTTGCCATGTAGTAGCTCTGTGACTTTGGGCACCTTGTTTAACCTCTAAAGTTGTCATCCATAATTCGGTGAGAAAATAGTATTTAAGTTATAGAAAAACTGCAAAGATTGAGTAAAATAATGCACATAAATCACTTGGCCACAACACCTAACACATGGTATTTAATAAATGGTAGCTATTCTGAGATAATATCTGTTCTGCTTAAGCACTATAGTCTCTTCAATTCCCACACTTGCAATATTTCATAATTTAAAAATAAAAATTGAGAGAAAGGGAGGAAGACTCAAATTAAACCGCACCCTCTTCATAATCCATTTCCACCCACACGAGCCCTCAATGTTGTACGCCTGCCCCCCGCCCCACTCCAACGCCTGCTATTGTGCGTTATCATTTATTTTCATCTGAACTGGCCATTTCTCCTCAGATAAATGTAAGCTACCCAAGGCCAGGACAATATTGTGCCTCCTTCTGGCTCAACAGGAAGATGCCATCACTTTAGCCTGTTGCATCTCCAAAGCAGTGTCTTTGTCCAGTATTCCCACATCGTCCTGCACGCTGGCAGTGCTTCCAATTTGGCTCATTGCCTTACCCTTTCTAACTGGATTTTATAGTTTTTGTCTCATCTTCCTTGGCCTAGCTTTACAAATCTTCTAAATTAATGTTAAGAACATTTGGATTTAAAAAGAAGAGATTGTGGTAGAAGAAAATGTAACTTTGGGTGGAGAATAGAGTATTTCAAACACTAAAGTGGATAAATAAATTTAAAACATTTGTTTAAACTTGTTTTCCATTGTATTTATTTACTGTTACAAATCCTTTACTGAAGGAGTCTTAAACACAAACATATTTGAAACAAGAGGTTTTTTTAAACATATGTGCAGGCATTATCCAAATCTATGCAGTAAGCCCTAGCCCCAGAATCAGCCAATTTCATTAAGTTTGGCAGGTTTCAAAACTGATTTTTATGATAGGGCCCAACAGAATCACAAACTTCGCCACATTTGACAGGTTTATCGCTCAAGTTCCACGCAAAGCAACTTCCACTGACACAAAGATTGAAAGAAACCCATTTCGACAACCACAGGAAAGTCAAATGAAACTCAGGCAGAACAGTTCCTCTGTACATGCCTATCTGCAGCCTGAAAGCACCGTCTGTCATATGCCCAACAATGGTGGCAGTGGTCCACATTTTATTCTGCTGTGGCCAAATCAAAAGTTATTACTTTTTAACCTGCTATGTCCTCAACATACCACAGCTCATACTAGGGAATGTCCAGCTGACCGCTCTCCGGGGACTAGAGGCATACAACATAAAATTACAAGTGTTGATCAGGGACGTGTGAAATCTTAGCATCTTTTTAGACCCAATTACACCTATGAGTTATAGGCGGTTTCTAAACTGGTGAAAGCTTTATTAGTGGTATTTGGAGTATGTTTAGGATAAAAATAATATCTGATTAAAATTGAATTTGTAAAACCCAGTCTCATAAACTTATGGTAAACTGCAGAACAAAGAAATTCACTGAAATGAAGTCTCTGTGTTTTTCAGGGCAGAGCATGAGAGACGCCCAGTTGGGGGGATGTGAGGGAGGGACAGCCCTGCTGCTTGAACCCGGCCGGTAACTTACTTCCTATTGGGATTAGTGAAAGGTCTGATCAATGGACGAGAACAGTTCTAAACTGGGGAGAGGCTGATCATAAAGAGAAATAAAAGAAAGAGATGGTTTCTAAAGAGTAGGAACTTTCATTAGACTCTTCATGAGCCAGTAGAATTAGAATTCTCTTCTCCCCATCTCTCCCTGCTGAACCCCACCTTTGCTGCCAACATGAACTCAGGTCACCTCTTCTGGAAATCTTTTCCTGATACTCCTCGTGGCAGCGGATCCCGCCATCTCATGGCCTTGCCTTTAGGGCCACTCTTACCAGTCTGCGGAGTGAGGTCTCCCTCTCCGTCAAATTCCCAGCTCCTGAGGGCAGAGAACGGGGTCTGCTGTCTTTAGATGCCCCACCCTGGCGCCTAGTCCAATGACTCCCAAGTGCGAGGGAGACAGCAGACGGAGCTGACGCCCCCCGCCTGCTGCCTGCTCAGCGCGTGGCAGCGGAGCCTCCTTCCGCAGAGGCGGAGGGCCCACCAACGTGCGGGCCTCTGCTCGTCAGGGGCAGCGCCGCTGCGTTTCCCTCTCTCCTCCCCTGAGGCTGGGCCCTCAACGCACCAACGGCAATTCACAGCAGCGTGCGCGCCAATAACAGATGAGTCTCTGATTTGCAACTCTCTGTGTAATTATCTGAAAAATGGAGGCGGAAATTTTGAAATTTAATAATCCCCATTCCCCTCTTCCCGCCAACACACACATTTTGAAACACATGGCATAACTGCTATTAACATAACAGATCACACACGGGTGATGAGTAAAGTGTGTTCTTGGTGGGGGAGGTACATCCTTCGTTCCTCCTGTTTCCAGGTGCGTAGGCTTCAGCTATAGAGAAACCCTTCGGTCTTCCTTTCCATCCGACTTACCCCTCCCTGTTGGAGAAGAATCTGGTGGTGATCTCATTGGTGGATGTGGGAGAAGTCACTGAGAAAGCTTACTTCAGCCTTGTCCTCTTTCTCTCTCCTTCTGAAGCCATCTATCCAAGGGCCCTGCCTTCAGGTCTATCTATCGTGTTGCAAACATCCTGATCAGGAGGGAGTTGTGCGTTGTCACACGTGCTCACGCCCGGAAGAGTAAGTGTGGCCGTCATAGCCAAGTGTTAGGAGGGTGACTTTGGCTGCATGTCTAAGTGCATTCTTCAGACCAGATTTTGATTAGTAATGAAGCTGCATTTTGCTGTCCATCTAGCTGATCTCTTAGTCTATCCTTATAAAAGAGGTGGTTTTATTGGGGTCCCCTAAGACCCCAAGAAATGGTATTCAAACTGCCTTACATTTTAAAGCTCAAAGAGAAGAATAAGAAATTTACCCTCACGGTTTTTTTATGCCTAAATATTTTCTCTTGTTTTACAGCCAACATTTAAATTCATATGCCTTAAGATTTCTTATTCTCTATCATTAGCTGCTTCATTAAATGCTGAAATAAAATAATATTTAAAAAAATAAGCCCTCAAAGACTACTCTTTTTTACTACAAATAGTTGGCATCAAAATCAGTGGACATAGCAACTACCTCCTTTACAACAAAATAACTTCATGTGGGCCTGACATCTCCTCACCCTCCCACCCCCGCTGGGAAATTTTCATTCCTTCCAAAAGTAGCCTGCTGTACTTTCAACAGTCGGTTAACCAATTGAAACAAAGCACACCAATTTACCTCACTGAATAAAATGCTCAAAAGATTTTGCTTTTTTGACTAGCCAAGTCCTATAGCATTATATGTGCTCTCTTTTTTAATGAGGCCTTGAGCAACTAATGATTTCAAGACCCTAGAGTAGTCTTCAAAATTCTCAAAATAAACCTTGATATTTTTAGTTGCTAATCAGCTACAGCTGAAGGGAAATTTCAGAAGCATTGATGGGATGGGCCAATGATATATACATTTATATTTCGAAGCCCCAAATTCTCCCTTTTTATTCCAATATTAGCATAATCCTGACCAATGCTAAATCTAGATTCAAACAGCAACATTTGTAGCCTCTTCTTCACTCCTTTCTCAGCAGCTCCTAAAGAGCAGGAAAGTTCATCAACTAAAAACACCAAGTCTACACCAAGCTTCCTCTATCCCAATGCTCTTCCTCTGCACCCCAGTTCTTTGCTTTTTGAGTTTTTTTGAATCTCATGTGCATAGAATTGGATTAACCACAACCTATTGTTCATGACATATTCTCATTATTGGTGTGTTCATGCTTGGGTTTTATTTAGTTATTTTATTTATAATTTTAATAATGAGATAATTACCCACAATTCCACCACTCGCAACAAACAAAGATTCATATCCTCAAGGATATATTCAGGGATTATATTCTAGTGACTAGGGCAGAGAAATTAAACAATGAGCATATTTTTAAGTAAATATAGTATGTTCAAAGATATTAAATGCTATGAAACACACACACACACACAACAGAGCAGGGTAAGGGAGATGGGAAATGCCAAAGGTGGGAGAGAGTGGCTGTAGTACTAAATAAGGTGGTCAGGGTAGGCTTCATTTAGCAAGTGGGATTAAGTCAAAGACTTGAAGGAGACAAAAGTGTTATCCAAGCAGATGTCTGGGAGAAGAATATTCCAAGTAAAAGGAATATGCAAAGGAAAGATCTCAAGGTGGGAGAGTCCCTGGTATATGTGAGGACCGGCAAGGAGCCCGCTATGATTGCAGCAGACTGAAAGAGGGAGAGCAGTAGAAGAAGTCAGAGAGGAAATGGAAGATCCTAGCCTTGTAGCCACTGTATGGACCATAGTTTCTATCTTGAGTAAAATGGGGAGCTATTTCAGGATTTTAAGCAGAGGAGTGTCATGATATGATTCAAGCTTTAAGAGGCTCACTCTGGCTTATTTTTTGACAATAGACTCTAAGGAGACAAGAATAATGGGAAACCCAGTTAGGAATCTAGTAACTCAGTGGAGGAGTGAGAAAGGGGAAGATTCTGAGTATGTTTTGAAATTAGAGCTAACAAGATTTCTAGAAAGATTAGATGTGGAGTGTGAAAGAACAAAAGTAGTCAAAGGTGGCTTTCTAGTTGTCATAGGCAATGGTAGGAATGGAGTTGCCAGAACTGAGGTCAGTGAAGCAGGATTGTGGATGGGTAGAAAGATCAAGAGTTCACTGATGACCATGTTGGGTTTAAGAGGTATTGGATATCCGAGTGGAAATATTGCTGGATACGTGAATGTTAAGTCTGAAAGACAGATGGTCCTGAGGTGTGAATATGAGAGTTATTATCACATGGATGTATTTCAGGCATGAGTGCAAGTAAAGAAGAAGAAAAAAGGAGAAAATGATCTAATATTCCAAAATTAAGAAGAAAAAGAGGAGGATCCAGCCAAGGAGACTGAGAAGGAGCAACCAGCAAGATAGGAAGAAAACTAAGAAACAGCTGCATTCTGGAAACCAAGTGAAGAAAGTTTCTTAAGGGAAAGGGAGTGATCAAATGCGTCAAATGATACCAATAGGGCAAGTCAGATGAACACTGAGAACTGTCCACCATATTTAAGACCATGGAGGTCAATCAGTGACCTCAAGAAGAACAATTTTTAGACTCATGAGGGAGAAAGTCTGGTTAGATTTCATTAAAAGAGAAAGGAAGAAGAAGTGAAATCAAGGAGCAAAGACAACTCTTTTGCTCCAAAGAGGAGCAAAGAAATGGGGTAGTAGGTGGAATGGAAAATGGGTGAAGAGAAATATTTTTTAAGATAAAAGAAGAAATAATATGGGGGGAGGGCACAAAGGGGGAAGTGGTGTACCCACAGCATGACTAACAATAATGTACAACTGAAATCTCACAAGGTTGTAATCTATCATAACAGTAATAAAAAAAAAAAAGAAAAAAGAATAATAATATATTTATATATTCCTGAGAATTATTCCATAGAGAGGGAATATTTGATGATGAGGATGGGAGAAGGGAATATTGCTAGAGCAATGTCCTTGAGTAGGCTACAGAGTATAAGATCTAAAGGTGAGGAATACAAGACTGGTAATGGATCTAAGCTTTTAAATGGGCAGTAGAGTGGAAGGGTTTGGGGAGGTAAGGAGTGGGAGGAGCAAAGAATAGAATGGAATGTACAGAGGCTGTGTGGAGTTTCCCTCAATTTTTCAAACACTATTCATGTAAGTATAAACACTTCACTGTAAATGTGGTGTTTAGCAACTGATTGCCTGAAGTATAGGTTATCCAAGATTTTTCATACCACTGCTTGCTATAATCTCCTAAGGATTGGTAAGGAAAAGAAATGGAGATAAAACTCAAAATCCATATCAATTTGGACATTTTAAGCAGATCATCAGATTAAAGTTAGGTAATGATAAGAGGTTATTTGTAAAATACATTTAAGAATTTTCTGAGGACTTCACATACTTATGTTGCTCGCATTTTCCATTACCATGACATTTCCAAGTTTCATGTTTGCGTTATATGTCTATGGATGTGCAACTCAAAATTATAGTTTTAAAAAAGAACAAATACATTTGGTGGAAATCTGGGATCTTTGGCATAGCTAATAGAGAAGAGACTTCTAGTTATTAATTACAATAAACAAATGTGTCCATAATGACAGAGTTTACAGCAATGAGGCATATTTCTTCTTGCGATAATAATTAATTGGCTGAAGACTTGCTGGTCCAATGGAATATTACATGGGCCTTAAACGAGGTGTATCTGTATTCCTCGACATGAAAAGATTTCCAATATTTCCCTGTGAAAAAGGCTGGTTACTATAATATGTCTAATATCATATCAGTATAAAACTAAAGAAAAAGTCAGAAGACACTCCTAGAAGCATATTCAACAAAATATATATGGCCTCCTCAGAGTGGGCAGAATTCAAGTGATTATCTTATTCCCTACGCTTTTCTGTATTGCTTAAATTACTTCCAATATTCTCTTTATAATTAGGAAAAAATATAATAAAGCCATTATTATTTGGAATAATAAAAGAGGCAACAATCAAGAAATAACTTTATCACACAGTTATGTCATGTTAATAAATAGTTCCAGCTATCATCACAAAACACAGATTTAGAATGCTTTTAACCTTAATTGTGTCACTGTCTTGCTTGTGTGGCTTCAAGCAAATAAGAATGTCATTTGTACGACTGTTGTCTCATTGCAAAAATGATAATAAAGAGTGACTACACCAGGGTGTGGTGGATTAACTAATCAGGGCTGGAAAGAACTTTGGAAAAGTGATGTCAATAATTTTGAAGATTTTTTTTTAATTCATAGATTAAAGTCTGTGCTTTTGGAAAAAAGAAAAAAACACTCGGAGCCCCAGAGAGTTTCAGCTCCAAAAGCCACACTCTGCCCTCAGTTCCATGCATGCAATTAGCTGTATGTGCATAATTGAAGGCAGAATTTGGCCCATAAAATTTGGAATAATCTGGAAATTTTTTAAATCTGGAAAAAATTAAAATTTGTTTGATAAAATAAATTATGATGTGACCCAATTCAAATGGGCTTTGATGTGTTTAAGAAATGGTGTTTTCACTTATGTGAGAAAACAGAAATTTCTCTTAGCCCGATCTAGAACACACAATTCTTGAGGATAAGAGGGAAAAAAAATGTCACCACTGATGGTTCCCCAGGGTTACGAAGATCATGTCTATATGAAGCGGTTTGTATTCCCTCACTATTAACGAAGGCCTCGTACAACAAAAGAAAAAGGAGGGAGGGAGGGCTGGGATCTGTGTGTGAATAATCTTGAACTTCCCCGAGAATTCCTAACGGAGGCGTTCCCAGGATCTGGCGTCCTTCTATTATCTACAGATGCCCCATCCCGCACCCCTGCTCCCTATCAGAGAGAACTCTTCTGCAAATAGCCCCTCCCAAGCCAGCGATCAAGGATAAAATCAGCCCAAGTGAAGCAAACTTTCTTTTCAGCTTTTGTTTCTACTCCAGTTTTCTTTTCACGTCAGCTGAGCACGACCACCAAAATTTGCAAATTTCTGAAGCCGTTTTCAATTTTTCATTTTAAAACGGAAACTGAAAACAGAAAAGTAAGTTAAGCTCCACACCTAGATCTTTACCGTACTCTAAACTTTTTCTTTCAGTCACATTTTAAATTCAGACATATCCTTTCTATCCTTGCCCTGTCACCAAGCAAGAGGTCAGAACAGAGAAATAAAAACCACAACTCCTCTCCCCCATTTCTGCCTTAAGAAAGAAATTTTGCTGTGCAATGTGCATTATGTTCATTCTTCTGGCTGTGTGTGTTGAGCTATTTATCAACCCAGAAAGTATGATCTGTTTCTCCTTTATGGTCTTTTCAACACAAAAAAATATTGGCATTGCTTCTCCTTGCCCCTCAAGAGAGCGATCTGGACGATAACCACACTCCCTGCGGGATTAAACCACTTGGAAAGAAGTGATGTCCTTTGCATTTGGATCTTGAAACTGAAAATAACCTTAAGCTATCCTCCTAAAAACATTAAAAGGAGCATTTTTGTGTGCTTTTCAGGCATCTTTACAAGTTCTCATGAAAGGATAAATGTGGCTGGTTTGCATTTTATATGTTCATTATTTCAAAATAGCCTTCCTATCACCATAGATATGGTTATAAACTCAGAGGGGTAAAGCCGAAGTCTTTCGAAATGGCCTTTATTTTTTTGTTCTATGCACCAAAAGCAAGATATTTCTCAGTTAAATATTAATATGGCCTCTGCCCACTGCTTCAATAAACAAAACTAATGTAACTGGTCAGAAACCTGGTGCTGCCCTTCTTCCCTCCCAGGAAATCACAAAGCCTGCATTTCAGCTAAAATTTTTCAAAAGCCCGGTCCATTTTGTCAGAATCTAAACTATATTTGCTTCATACTCTCAATCTAGAAATGCCCCCACTCTCAGCTGGAGTTTCACCCTCCTGGAAGGGAAGTTTCACAGTGTATTGGTTCCCTAAGACTGCCTGAACAGAACACCCCGGACTGGGGGGCTCGAACAATGGAAAGTGATTTTCTCACAGTTCTGCAGGCTGGAAGTCCAAGGTCGAGACACCATCAGGGCTGGTTTCTCCTGGAGCCGTCCTCAGCTCGCGCCATTCACACGGCTGTCCCTCCTACGTGAATCCCTGTGTCTCTCTCTCTCCTTATATGGACACCAGTCATATTGAATTAGAGTCGCACTCCTGGGGCCTCATTTTAACTTAGTCACTTCTTTAAAGACCTCATCCCCAAACAGTTACATTCTGAGGGACCGGGGTTGGGGCTGCAACATGTGAATTCAACACGTGAATTTGGGGACGAGGGACAACTCAGCCCACAACACTTCTTTTGACCTCCTTACACTAACGTCACACATACTCCACCCTAGGACTTGTGGCCAGGCAAACATTGATTAGGAATATCTTGGGAAACTTTACATTTTAAAAATATGTAAGTGTTTGTTACTGATTAATAATACTTTTGAAATATTACTTTTCATCAACATATAGATTTCTTGTTTTGAACAGAGCATGAAATCAGTAAGTAGTTCATAAAGAGTCATAAACAAATCAATGAAATAATGAGTTGAGTAAATGAACTTGTTACTGGCAAGAAATTTTCAAATTACAACAACCAACCATGCCGAGGCACGATGCAATTTTATAAGTAAATGTGCTTCTGGTGATTCTGTAAATGTAAAAGTTTATTTACTATAAATCCATTTTTAATAATTTTTAAATCCCAGAAAATTTTATCTGGGATAAAAAGAATTTTTAATCATCTACAGTGATGCGGGGATCGGTGAGCCAAGGAGTCGAAAGAAAGATTTCTTGGACTCTCAAGATCTGGCAGTAGTGCTCTTTTATTTAGAGAATAGTGTGGGATAGCATGGGAACAGGACCCACGGGCAGGAGGAGCCGCTGCTGCTGCTGCTGACCCGAGTTGAGGGTTAGGGCTAATTTTATAAGGCATGGTTATGTAAGTCATCTCTTTACAAGACAAAGGAAAGAACATGAAAAAAAGTTAAAATGGTATCAGTGCAGGTGGGGTCTGGTCATTGGGGGATCCCATGACATTTAGACAAGAATCAAATCGGATTAAGTAAAGGTCAGAAGCCACCACCCTAAATCAGTTACATGAGATTGCCAGACAGCAACCGACCCAAGTTCTTGCCTTCCCCATTAAGAGTTTCTAGAGACAAGGTCATCTCCCTTCTTCCTGGTGCAGAGGGGGACGCATGGAGATTTCCTTCATAAATGCAAATGTCTCTCCAAGGGCAAGCAAATTCCAGTCCTCGGAGCCTGCTTCTCCTCTGCAGTTTTAAAATTAACCAGCCTAAAATCCTCATCATACAGTATTAGATAAAATTGATTCTGTGATTTATGGATCAAATCACTAGAAACTCCCCAAGAATTCCAGGTTCCCCCTGGCCCTTCCATGTGGCATTCCCCACGGTGCTCTCATCAGCTTTCCCCTCGGCTCACTTTGCACACACTCTCTGGATGACCTCTCCTACTTCCATAGTTTTACTCTCACCTTAGCACATCTGACTCCCAAATCTGTTTACCCTTTGAGCATCCAAACTACATTTCCCGCTACCTGCTGGGTCTCTCTGCAGTGTTGCAGGCAGCTCCCATGGAAACCGTCTTGTCCTAAAAATACGATTACCATTTAAAGGTTGTGATACTGTGACATAATAAGAAATATATATTTGGGCTTCATCCCTGGTTCTTGGCACAGAACTTCTAAAACCCTTGGAATTTCCAGAGCCAGTAAGGGTGAAAGGAGCATCCTTTATTATTCACAATAAGTCCCTTTCATCCACACCTGAGTTTACGATAATGAAGTGACTCACAGAGCTTGGGGGCTGGTTGCCAAAGGAACCAACCATGCAATTAGAAGGTTGGAATTACTTTCAGCCCCACCCTCGACCTCCAAAGAGGGGAATGTGGCCGGGGATCAAGTTAATCACCAACAGCCAATGATTTAATCAAGCATGCCTAAGTAATGGAACCTCTGTAAAAACCTCTAAATAAAGAGATTTGGAGAACTTCCAGGTTGGGGAACATATCCGAGTGCCATGAAGTGGCATACTCCAAACTCCACGGGACAGAAGCTCTTGTACTCAGGGCCCTTCCAGGCCTTGTCCTACGTCCCTCTTCATTTGACTGTTCATTTGCACTCTTTATAGTATCCTTTATAATAAACCAGGGATAGTAAGTGCAGTACTACCCTGAGATGTAGGAGCCATTATAGCAAATTTTCGAAACTAAGGAAGGAGTCATGGGGACCCCCAATTTATAGCCAGGCTGGACAGAAATAGGAATAAGCTGGGGACCCACTACTTGTGACTGGCGAGTGAAGTGAGGGGCAGTCATGTGGGTGACAAATAAAAATGGCAAGTTATAGGATATATTGGAGTATATGAGGAAGCCATTTCATGTAAACCTAATTCGGCCTGACCTTGTCTTTCCAAAAGGGCCTGACCTCAGCCGTAGAGCATGCATTGTATATCTGCTTTAGATATTCCCTATGGCAAGAATAAAGGCCCTTGAGATAAAGGTGCAACTTCCCTCCCCCTCCCAACGTTTGCATTCCCTTGAGGATTAAGCATCTTTCCTTAGGCTAGGAACTGATTGCTGTGCTCACCTGTGACCACCCAGCTCAAGACAATAGACTTGCCTCCTGCTATGCCCGCCAAGATGGCAGACCCACTACTTGCTGTGTCCATCAAGCGCTGTGCCGACAGGGCAATCTTGTGACTATTGTGGGAGGGACATTTCAATCATATGTGGAACATCCTGTTTGGGGGTATATAACCACTCTATATACCTCACTTCTTTGGTGCCCTTTCTTCCTTCGCGAAGAAAGGCCCCGGGCCATGGTCCTCAGATTTCAGCTCAGAATAAACTCACCCAAATTTTCATTTATAGGTTGGTTATGGATTATTTTCGTCGACATCGGACTGAACCCTTAACCTGAGGCGTCTGCCCTAATTCCGGTCGTTTCAGAATGAATTAAATTGTAGGACACCAAGTTGGCGTCCACAGAGAGCTGGAGAAGTTCTTGGTGTGGAAAACATACACATTTGGCGTCAGAAGTGTTGTGAGTAGAGAAACAGTTTTTCTTTAAAGATGAGGAAGGTGATCCCGGAGTCAGACCGGTCTGGGTTCCAGCCCACGTGCCCACACTTGCCAGCTGGTGACCTTGGACATTACTCGAGCTCTCTGAGCCTTGAGTTAATTAGTCAATCAAACAATCAATTAACTAAAATCTGTCTCCTTCATAGGATCACTTTGAAGATTAAACAAAAAGATTAAAATAAAAAGGATGTACTTAACATGTACTCGCTCAATAGATTAGAGTGCTACAAACTGAGAAGGAAGAGAGGGGAACTAAAGAAAGGAAAGGAAAGGACTGGAAAAAGGAGAAAAGAGAAGAAGGAAGGGAGAAATGTTATAGATATATTCTTTAATTTGGTTAATGAAAATGTCATTCTCCCAATTCATATGGTCTAAAAATGTGTCCAATTCTGCTTCTCTCTCCCCCTCACCTTTCACATCCAGTCAGTACCAAATTCTGTTCCTCTGCTCTGAGCTCCATCCCTGCCCCATCTCCTCTTTCCTGTGCTGACTGCTTCAGCTCAGACTTTTACTGCTCTCCAGCCGGGTGGGATACCTGATCTGATGTCCCCCAGTTTTCCTTCCCTCCAATATCCCCCCATTATTCCTCCCCTGCCCCCAGGCTTCCTTTCATTTCTTCTTTATCCTTTTACTATCTGATCGTGTTGATTAAAAGTCTTCCGTGGTTCTTTCTTGCATAGAATATCAATTAATATTTATTCTGACCCTATTTTATCCAACATTTTTTCCATTAAAGCCCCCAAAAGCATCCTAAACTCCAGCCATGAAAGACTCCTCATTCACAAACCCACACTGTGGGCGGAAGTGGGCAACGTCTCTGCCCGCTGACACTCACATCACCCCTGCGTCTGGAGCACCTCGTCCTTGTATTCACCGCCAACATTCTGGCACTGCTCTGAGAGGAATGAGCATTCATCCAGGCCCATCGTCCTCTCCGTGTGCTGAGGTGACTGAGAATAGACACAGCGATCAGTCAGATACACTTTTAGTCAAATCGACATTTAGACATGTCAAATTCTTGACTATTTGATCAAGTAGACATTTAGACATTGTCAAAATATTGGTTTTATTACTGGTAAAATTGGATTAAAGAATGCAGCTTGATCTATGACCAGAATTTGCCTTTTTTTTCACTCTCTTCTCCCAAATCTACAGATCAGGACTATTCCTCCAAAGGAGAGTTGAGGTCTTCAGAGCAGAAACACTTACCCAGAATCCCTCCCACACCCATTAGGCCCAGGAGCTGGGTGGGCCCCCAAAGATGTGAGCCTTCAGATATGGCTCTTGAATGCAGGCCCCCGGTCTCAGGCCCTGAACCAGAGGCATTTCCCTGTGGAGGAATCTAGAAAAAAACGCACACTTCCTCAAGGCCAAGGGACCTCAAAGAGGGGAGAGGTAGGTATCCTTAAGCCAGGCAAGTGCAATGGCCTCTGCTCAACTTCACCAATCAGGTCAGTGGTTCTTGTGGGGTAGAAAAGGGTCAAGCTTCACTCTTCATTAGTTGCTGAAGGATCAAAGTTTCTACTTCTTGAATGGGAGGAACACTGGAAAAGAGGAAAGTGGTCCCATCTAGGCCCTACCTTTCAGTGTTTAACTTTGAAACCTTAAAATGGGCTTAAAAAACAAACTGTCCTTCTGTGGAACAGTTGAAGTTAGACCTAACCATAAAAACTGTATTAAAATAAGAATAACAAAATGAAATAATCAAGTCATAGAAATAAAAAAATGGAAAAGTTGACTGGCCAAGACGGGTGTAGGAAAGAACAAAAAACATATGGGAACTTTGTTTTTTAATATTTAAGGCACATGTGGCCAAAAAAATTAAATATGAAAAGTTTGTATATGTTTAAATATATTTGCATTCCTTTTTCTCTGTAGTGGGGAACATCATAAGGCAGATTTGTATTTTATTTAGTTGCATTATTTGAGTTTCCTGAAAGGAAAAGTCAAGACTGCCTGATGTGAATAAAAAGATTTTGGGCCTTTTCCTAACATGCGATAAAAGTGGGATTATAAAATGCAGTTTGGTTTTATCGCTGACAGTACCATAGTGTCATGGTATAATTGTGGTTGAGAAAGAACTTGAATAAGTATTTGAAAAAAGGTACCTGGATTTTTCTCATAAGAGAAAAAATATATATAAAAATATATATCCTTAGGGCTGAAATTTCTTATGCTCAATTTTCAGTTTAAAGGTAAATTTTATCTTAGAAAATATGAAAGGATTCCACTCAACCATTTGTGATTTATCTGAATATTTTTAAACCAAGCTTTTTACATTAGGAAAAGATTTGATGTACATATTTTTTTGTACTTCTATGAGTCCAAACTATGCTTTTGAAAGAGAACTTTGAATTTGACATGCATTAAAAGCCTCTTTGACATAGTGGGGGAAAAACACACCTAGAATTATATACAGCCAAGTTGAAAAAGCTTCAAAGTTGTGTTCAAATTACCTCAAGTATTGAATTTTCCACTAAAACTAAAGGAAAATGGAGTATTCCAAATTCTTAAAGTGGTAAACGTGCAAGTGTCTTAACAGTAAGTCATTAAGAGACAATATGGGTGAATCGAGATTAATTTATTCATTGTCCAAAGAAGTATTTATTTGCTGTCTATCATGTTTTAAGTAAGCATAGTTTTAGATGTTTTTTCACAGTAATGAACAAAAAAGGATTAAAATACATAGTATGAATTGCTAAGTGCTATGAAGAAAATGTACGGCAGGAAGGGCATATGAAATATCGCAGGCGAGGTGAGATCACTACTGCACTGAAATTGTTCATCGGTTCTCAAAGATCAGGCCAGGCAGCGGTCAGTTTCAGGACTACTGTAGCCTTGGTCCCAGAGCAAAGGCTTTATGGCTCCGTCCCCCATTAGGAGATGAGGAAGGGAGCCCTGAACCTGACGCTGGTTCACCCTGCAGATCCCTCCTAAGAAGAACCACCCATCGGAGTGACCAGGGACAGAACACAGTAGGGCCCCTCCAGGTACCCGCCTCCGGGAGGGGGAGTCAGCTCTGTTCTCCATCCCGCAAATGACCAAGCTTGGTTAGTGGCAGACTTAGTATTAAAAAGCGCTATTCAAAGTGTGGTTCTCTGACAGCAGCTGGTTCATAAAGTGTCTTTTACTCGTTCTCAACAAGAGAACTAAGAATTTAAGAAAAAGCAGTTAGAAACTTTTGTGGCAATTTGACAGAGAAGTTTTATGTCTGTTTCATCTAATAAAAAAAATTGGAACTCGCATTTTTGTTTTGTCTTTAATTGTATTTTCTAGTAATTCACTTGTATGCATTTTATACAAAATCTCTATGAGACAGACTAGAAAGTCAAAAAACAAACTGGTTCTTCTCCTGTTAATTTGAGAAGCAATGGACTAAAATACTGATCCTTTGACTCAAAGTCTTTCCCAGGAGAACCACGTATTGGCATGAATGCTTTCCTGTGCCAGGCACAGAGTCAGGGGCCACGGATTCAGAGCCTGTGTCCTCATGGACCTGACGGTGGAGCGAGACCATAAACAGCAAGCAAGCTCTGGGCAGGAAGAGTCCAGTGTTTCCCATTAAAGCTCACTGCCTCCCACTTTTGGGGACTGAAACACAATCTCGATCATGTGGCCACTCACTACCACAAGCGTAGACTCACATATGGAAACAGCAGTTGGGAACCCACGTGTTACCCGTGGTGAGGGGGTATCCCTTTGAATGGGGACCTGAGTCTGGGATCTGGAGGAATAAGATCAGGGCACTTTTTCTTATAAACTGCCTTCAAACATTCTCACTTTATTGGGTGGTATTTTAAAATGTGGTAAAAGGGATATTCCATCTGCAAACCCCAAATCGTGATTCCTATCCTTCGGCTTTATGCTGCCAAAGAAGTCATTTGTGAATGTTCGTAAGCCTTGTGACCTACCATAATTTTAAATATATTTTAAAAATTTTATTCTTGAGTTTATATTCCTCAATTAGTTAGTCCTGTTGATTACTACAGATTAAATAGTCCAGGTGATAATTGGAAGAAATAAATTCTTTAAGTCTGTCTTTTAGACGTTTGCGAGTGTACAAGTGTTCTAGTGCTGGGTTTATGATGAGGTTTAGCTGGGATGGTGGCATTTATTTTGCTTTATTATTTTTGTTAATTCTAATCAGTGGTTTGTGCATATAGCAATGATGAAATAAAAAGGATTGAGAAGGGGCCATTTGAATGAGACATTTTGGGAGCTTTTGAGACGTCCATCCAGGGGCCTCTGGGGACGGAGATTAAAATTCATCTAGCAATAAAAAATCAGTGCTAATTGGTACCATCCAGAAACATAGTGGAGCTGTTTAAAGAGAGCTTTAAGTTGATGTTTGATAGCCAGGGAGAAAAACAATGTAACTGTTCAGCTGATGGTGTGGGTGACAGATAGTGAAGGGCATCCCAATGTTTCTCAGGGTGAAGTGGCCTGAAAGGCAGTCAGGAATAGTGCTTTTGGCTCAGCTGTCTATATCGCTGTGGATAAGTGGACTTGGCACGTTAATAAGCAGATCTCAAAGATGCTACTGAGACCCTCTAGCCATCCGAGGATATGTCTCATTTCTCTAAAAGAAGAATGTCCGATAAATTTGCAACTTGCATTGAAAATTTAATCTCTCAAAAAGTTGATGAAGCAATGAAAAACAAAACTCCAACCCACAGGGCCTGATTGTTTGTAAAGGGAAATCACAGCTATAAACATGTCACTTCCCAGCTCCAAAACCTTCAAAGACGGACAGTTGCTGGCTGGATGAAGTACTAATGGGCGGCCCCTCCTGGGCCTGGCTGAGTTCCCCTCCAGGCTCAGCTCCCACAGTCTGCTTACAGGGCAGGGGCGGGAAGGCGGGGAAGTGCATACATCCGAGCGCGGGCTGTGAGCCAACCTCTGCAATCCGTTGTTCCTGTATGTCCTCACAACTCATACATCGCAGAATTATCGTCAGGGTTCAATAAGGCAGTTAATGGCAAGTGCTTCACACAGGTATTTAATAGAATTACTGTGCTCCCAACAGTGTTGAAGAAATAGCCACGCCTCAAAGAAGGTGAGCATTTCTCAATAGTTTAGAAGACCACAAGGAAGGAGCACGTCGACACCGCTCTTTTAGGATGACGGACTGATGCTCACGATGTGGACTTGTTTTCCCACAGGGGCAGCAGTGCGGGGATTCTGTGTGACCCAAACGCCCTTGTTCTTCCCGCTATACAAACCTCTCTCAGCTATTACACGCTATTCTTCAGGTAAACGGACTCTACTCTTCTCCAAAATACATCACAAGCTGTCCCAGGGTGTGACCGCTGCTCATGCTTTTGACCTCTCCTTATGGCGTCCCCGCCTTCATCTCCACCTTCTGAAAGGAGAGGAAGGGCTGGAACTAACTGTCCATTCCGCTCTCTCTCCGATCCGTGCACCTGCCGGCTGCCTGCACGATCCCCCACAGCCAACACAGCAAACGTCTTGACTACAGTTAGCCTGGCTTGTGTATCTTTTTCTGCATTATGACCCTATTATTTCTGAACTTTTAAGGGCAGAGAACACACTCAAATTTTTAACTTGTTTTAATATTTATTTCAATAAATAATTATTGAGTTCCTACCATGTGCCAGACAATGGATATATATGAGTACAACATATACAGGAGCAAGACCCATCCCAAAAAATACACAGAACAAACCTGTTTAGATTTGAGCTAGCAGTAGCTCGAACAATAACTCACTTATATATATTTTTTTCTGGACACTTCTTTATTATTTACTGCTAGTTCTACTCATCTGATTATTTCATTTATTTATTTTTTATTGAAGTGTAATTGACATACAATATCTTATTAGTTTCAGTTGTACATCATAGTGATTAGATATGTATATACATTATAAAATGATCACCATGATATCTAGTTACCATCTGTTACCATATAAAGTTATTACAATATTATCGACTGTATTCCCTATGCTGTATATTACATCTCCTTGACTTTTTTTTTTTTTTTTGAGGAAGATCAGCCCTGAGCTAACATCTGCTGCCAATCCTCCTCTTTTTGCTGAGGAAGACTGGCCCTGAGCTAACATCCATGCCCATCTTCCTCTACTTTATATGTGGGACGCCTACCACAGCATGGCTTGCCAAGAGGTGCCATGTCCACACCCAGGATCGGAACCAGCAAACCCTGGGCCACCAAAGTGGAACACGCAAACTTAACTGCTGCGCCACCAGGCCCGCCCCACCATGACTATTAATTTTATAACTGGAAGTTTGTACCTCTTCATCCCCTTCACCTATTTCACCTGTCCTCCAACCCCTCCCACCTCTGGTGACCACCAGTTTGTTTCCTGTATCTATGAGTTTGTTTCTGTTTTGTTTTGCTAGATTCCACATATAAGTGAAATCATATGGAATTTGTCTTTCTCTGTCTGACTTATTTCACTTAGCATAAACCCTCTAGGTCCATCCACGTTGTCACAAATGGCACGATTTCATTCTTTTTCATGGCTGAGTAATATTCCATTGTGTATATACATATCACATCTTTATCCATTCATCTGTCAGTGGACACTTAGGTTGCTTACATATTTTGGCTATTGTAAATGATGTTGCAATGAATATAGGGGTGCCTATATCCTTTTAAATTAGTTTTTGTTTTCTTTGGATAAATACCCAGAAGTGTAATTGCTGGATGGTATGGTGGTTTTATTTTTAATTTTTTGAGAAAACTCTATGCTGTTTTGCATAGTGGCTGCACCAGTTTACATTCCCACCAAAAATGTATGAGGGATCCCTTTTATTCACATCCTCACCAACACAATAACTCAGTTATACTTCTAACACAACCCTCATATCTATCCTCATTTGTGGCAGCCATTTCCCTACACATTTTGGATTGAAGTTTTGTGTGTAATACTTGGGTCTTATTTTTCCTTATCCTTTAGATTCTCCCAAACTCTTCTCCCATAGTGCCATTGCTTCAGGAAGACATATAAAGACATCTCAGTGTTGGAGGCTTGCAAAATAACTTTTCTAGACTTGATAATAAGCCACTCATGCAAGAGCCATCATAACGTGCTTATCCCAAACAACATTGCTTTCTCAGAGACTAAGAGACTGAGCTGTTTATAAATTCCTTTTGGCATGCTATCCTCACAGCACTGATCATCTTCCCCGTTTCTCAAAGTCAAGTGACATTTGATTACAGGCACATCTCGGAGATGTTGCAGGTTCGGTTCCAGACCACTGCAATAAAGTGACTATTGCAATAAAGCAAGTCACATGAGTTTTTTGATTTCCAAGTGCATATAAAAGTTATGATTATACAATACTGTAGTCTATTAAGTGTGCAATAGCATTATGACTGAGAAAAATATAACAGGATGTGGGGGTAGGAAACGCATCAGGGACGGGGTTATGATTTGAACAGGAGGTTACAGAGCCCTTGCTGAGAAGTGGAAATTTTAGTAAAGACGTGAAGGCAGTAAAGAATGATTCACGTGAGTATCAGGAGCAAAGGTGAACGGAGAGGAAGAGCAGTGCTGACGCGGCTGATGAGAGCGACCGGGCTGCAGGGGTGGGACGGACATAGGAGAGGTGATGGTGGAACGAGAGGGCCAGGTCACAGGACTGTATGTGCCGTGGTTGTAGGACCATCGCTCTGACTCAGAGAGAGACAGAGCCCATCAGAGGATTGGGGCGAAGGAGTGACTTGATG
This sequence comes from Equus quagga, assembly GCF_021613505.1. Lineage (NCBI taxonomy): Eukaryota > Metazoa > Chordata > Mammalia > Perissodactyla > Equidae > Equus > Equus quagga. The sequence continues at coordinate 2,314,783 of NC_060269.1, read as the reverse complement.
GCCTTGTGTTTTATCAGGACCACTCTGGCTGCTGATGAATAATGGACTTTAAGAGAAAAGGGCAGGAATAGAGGACAGTGCGATGATCCAGGAAACAGGGTATGGGCCTGGATGACAGTGGTAACACATGGTAGTAGGAAATGTTTGGATTCTGGATAATCAATGTTTGTTGACCTGCTGCTCAACTGTCATGCCAAGGAGAAGCGATGTGACATAGTGGATGAGAGCACAGTCGCTAACATCAGATGGTTGGGTATAGCTCATGACTCCAACACCTTCTTAATGCTTGAATTTATACAAATTACTTGTCCTCCATAAATCTCAACATATTCTTCTGTTAAAAGGAGAGAAAAAGTTAAAGTAATGCTAGATATTCTAACAGACCCAAAGCTGCGAAATGTCTCTAACACAAGAGAAATATATTCCTAACTCACGGAATGTCTGATGAAGGTATCTGATCAGTGGAGTCTCTCCTACAAGAAGTGATTCAGAGGCCAAGATGCTTCCATTTCATGGCTCTGCTATTTTTCAACACTTGCCTTCTAAGGTTTCCAGGTGCACGGATTTCCAACTAGCAGATGGGAGGAAAACAGGAGGCTCATGTGTGGAACGTTTCTAACGGGCTGGGCCTGGAAGCAGCACAATCATTTCTGCACCCATTTCACTCAGTGCTTGGTCTCACGGTCACCCCTAAGTACACGGGGCGCTGGGGTATCTGGTCTCACTGTGTGCCCAGGAAAAAGAAGAAGTGGGTTTGGTGAGCAGCTGATCAGTCTTCACCACTATCAACCTCCACCAGGGGACCGTTGGGTGTGTTAGGTGGGGTAACAGTTGGGAAGTTCTTACCCCAAGGCCTGCTACTATGGTGGTTGTTGTTAGTAATTCAGGAATGCACAGGGAAGGGGAAAGCCACACCCAAGGTTGTTTCTCCCACCATCCAGTTCAGAGTTATTTCTGCCTGTTTGCTTGGACGAGAGCTGGTCTTAGAAGAGTTGCCCAGTTCTCTCCTTCTGTGAGTAGAAACCCAGACCCTTTCTTCTCAACTTCCTCAGCATTTATTGAAACGGAGTAACTACCCAATGTTCATATGAAAACAATAAATTTTAAAGAAGTATTTCCTTCCACACACAGTCTTAGATGCTGTGCTTAGTAGTATAAAAAAGTAGGCATCAAGAATTCTCAAGCAACCTTAATAGAAATATTGAGCTGAGGAGACAGAGGGCATTCACAGTTCATACCCATGAGCTAAAAATCAATTTTTAAACAATTTTATTGAGTTATAATTTATACACCATAAAATTTACTCATTTTAAGTGTACAATTCAATTATTTTTAGCAAATTTACAGTTTTACAACCATTATCACGATCCAATTTCAGAACATCTTCATCATCCCAGAAAGTTCCATCATGCCCATTTCCAGTCAATCCCCACACTTACCCCAGCCCCAGGCAACCACTAATCTGTTTTCTGCCTCTGTAGATTTGCCTTTCAGGGCATTATACATAAATGGAATCATAAAATATGTGGTCTTTTGTGTCTGGCTTCTTTCTCTTCGCATAATTTTTTAGAGGTTCATCCATGTTGCAGTACATATCAGTAGTTCCTTCCTATTAGTTGTTGATAGTATTCTGTTGTGCTGATACACCACATTGTGTTTATCCATTTATCAATTGGTGAGCATTCGGGCTGTTTCCAGTACTTGGCTGTTGTGAATAATTTTGGCAGGGTTCCCCATCCTTGCAGTGGTAGTCAGATGCTATCCTTTAGGAGGCTTCATCCAAAGGTGGTGTGGAATTTATAGTAACAAAGTGGTGTAGTGGAAAGATCATCAGATTTAACTCCAAAATGTCCTGGGTTTACACCTTACTTCTCTTTTCTGAGCTGCCTGACCTTAGAGAATAACCACCCACTTGCTGGTATTAAAAGCCTAGAATGGTGTAACACATGAATGCCCCACAAATGTAAATTCCCACTTGATTGCCCTTGCTCCGCTGTCTCTCATTCTTCTCTGTGATAAACTCAGAACCTTATGTCTGCACCCTGGAATGCTGAGCCAAAAATTCCTAGATTCACACAGATTGTTTTACCAAGATTGGGAGTAAAATAAGGATACTTTCGATGTGTAGTTTGGAGGAAGCCATTTTCTCTCCCTCACTCTTTTCCTACTGGACTATAAAAGAAGAGTTGTGCAGTCTCTGAAGTGTTGGCTAGAAGCACCTATCTTTCCTTCTAGATCTCATTGGCTCCCCTCCACAGGAGGAGCAGTGATTTATCTGTTCGACATGTTGAGTCTGATATTCATTGATCCATATTTCTCTAGTGGTCAAGGTTAACACTGCCCACACAGGAGGCCTCTGCCTTGTGCCCTTGACCTGGGCTTCCTGGCTCAACAGAGTGAGGCATTGCTGGCTGGATAAGTCCCTACTCTGGAGGCCTTACCACTTAAGTGAATCCAAATATAAATCTGGAAAAAATATTAGGAGGCCAGATAGACCACATTCAAGCTACATTTGCCAATCTAACTTTACCTTCAATGAAGCTGACATTACAATTTTCTGATTCCTGTGCCTCATTCTCAGTCAGCTGCCATGTTAAGGTGCAAAGGATGTATTTAATTCCCTCAGGCCCAACATACAGAGGCTGTTTGTCTCTTTCAGAAGGACAGAGTTGGGAATATGTCTAGGCAGACTAACTTTTGTAGTCTTGTTTTCCTTCCATGTGTGGAAGACTCTTCTTAGGACTAACCACCCAGTAATGTAATATTATTACCCTATCATTTAACACAAGTTTATCCAATCCCTCTTGGGTTTCCCAAAAGAATTTGTTAGCTTTCTTTCTCTGAAGGAACAAATTACAGCTTGAGTCTGCCTCATAGACCACATCAATCACTTGTTCAGTCCGCGGGATTGCTAAATGTTTGACCCAGTTGGGTAGTTTTAACTGTCCAATCATTTGGATTTCGGGTGTTAAAACAACTGAAGTGGTCTGACTACTTAGGCTTAAAATTCCTGACAAACCATGAAGAAAACTAAAACATCCCATTTAACTGGAAAACAAAGCTGTGGAATCTTTTAGATGTGTCCACATTCATGCACAAACACAAAAAGTGTCTCTCAGGATCTCATTCTCCCTCCCCGTCCCTTTCCTTCGCTCCCCTCCACGCTCCCTCTCTCAGCCTCATCCTCTCTTTCTCTCCCTCTCGTCTACCTCAATCTTTGTCTCCTTCTTTGTGTCTTTACCTCCCTCCTTGTCTCTCTCTCTCTCTTAGAGTTAGCAAATATTCATAATGGTGGAATATGTGTTTTTATTAGCAATGCTTCCTTCTCATTTCACCCAATTTCAGAATCTAAGAAAGACTAAAAAGAAATCATTACGCTTGTTTTCTTTCAGATTGAGATGAGTCAGTGAATTAATTCATTCTGCATAAGAAGAAACAATTCCATCTTGGCAAAAGGAGTTGAGATCCAAGGAACAGCCCAGAGAATGTAGCAGGTCCCAACATCTTACTAAGATAGGGCAAGCCTCCCTGCAGCTCTTGACACCATCTGAATGCTTAGAATAACAACTTGAAGGTTGCCCTGTTTATTTACAAACCACTGTTATCCTCTTGGTGGCCATCCTTACCCTTCACCTCTCTTCACCTCTGACTGCTCTTGGCCGTGATGCTTGTCTGGAGTCTCTCAGAGAGTGGTAAATCAGGAACTGTGTGAAGATCCAAGCCCCAGCAATGACCGCTGAAGTCAAATAAAAGCTGAACAATCAGGAAGTAGCAGCAGACACATCAGACTTCTCGCAGAGCAAGGTCAGCACCTTCTGGGCTTCAAGTTAGCCTCTGACACCATAAGATCATCCATTAAGACTGGAATATTAAAGTTGTAAGTGCCCCTCAAGTGAATCAACACAGAAGACACTGCTGGGCCATCCCAAAGGAGCAATGCCTTGTCAACGACACAGCAACAAGCGTTAGGGAAATCCCGTGAGCAACTCTCCGAGGTTGAGATTCCCAGCCATCATTCAAGGTTAAAAAATCCTCATTTTAAGGCAACTATCAAGGACTCAGCTTTTGAGATTTTGACTCATCAAAGCATGTTACTCTCAGTACTACTGAAAATAACCATATTCAAAACACAACAGAGCCCTGTCCAAGACAGAATGAGGGGGCATAAAATTCTCTCTAATGTGTATAAAGGAAAGAACACAAAAAGTCTTAATTTAAAAAGTATGATATTTGGAAAGTACTTTCTATTACACAATAGATTACTCAGTACATCAAATGTTTTGTGTGTGTGTGTGAAACATGGAACAATTTAATCTTAAGATCATTAATGCATTGCAAATTGATTTTGTTTCGGTTCCTTTTGATTTCTTTTAAAATAAATTGACAATTGTCCTGCTGGCAAGACTCACTCTAAGACATCGTACATTTTGAATATTTTATTTTGGATTTTACTTAGACCTGAAAATCTAAATAGAGCCTGAAAACTTTTATATTAGTCTATTAGATTTGGACATTTCATTTTAATGTCTATTGATATCAACCTATCAAGTACAATCATGTGTTACTTAACAATGAGGACACATTCTGAGAAATGCATCATTAGGCGATTTCGTTGTGCCAACATCATAGAATGTACTGACACAAACCTAGATGGTACAGCCTACCACGCACCTAGGCTATATGGTAGTAATTTTATGGGACCACCAACGAATATGTCATCTATTGTTGACGGAAATGTCATTATGCACGCAGTGCATGACTATATAGAAATCCATGTACAACATGAAGAGAATAACATAGTATGGAAAATTTAATATCATAGGTACTCTATAAATGTTCAGGAATGATAATTGGCCCCAAAATTTATTCACAATCTTTAAAGATTCCATATCTATGAATATCAAAATATTTCCCTTGATATTTTCATCCTTTATAATTGCATTGGAAACAATTTTATTTATTACAATGAAGTTACATAATTACAATCAAAGTTTAATCCAGCCATAAAAATTCTCTTTTTGTTTAACATTTAAGTGTGAAAAATCATATGGTGATGATACCTTAAGTAAACAACTACCCTGAGACCAGTATGCATGAGATACTGACCAGTCCATGAGACCATTATCTTCATTCTTTGTTCCAGACTGAACACTTTAAGCAATTTTCTTCGTAAGACAGATATCAGGAGAGGAAATCATGTTGGCTGCCTAGGATATTTCTATAAAAGTGTGCTGGTACTTGTCAGGCCAAAGAGGGCACTCTACAGTTCACTTACAGACAGAGGCTGATTCCAAATACTATCTATACATTTTTTTCCTTATTGATCTTTAATATGGAAAACTATGGGGAATAAAATAACAAACACCGGGGTATCCACCATATACAGTTAATAAGTGTTAACAGTCAAATATATTCACTTCAGCTCTGTTGATGTAGGCCTTTCTATTCATTTGTTTGTTTCTAACTGGACAATAACACATTACTGATAAGGTTGAAATTCTCATTGTACACTTACGTTGTCGTGGCTCTCTCCCTCTATCCCCACAGGAAATCTCTATCTTATTTTTGGTGTAAATCCTTCCTGTACATGTTTTTATTCCTTTTCTCTATGGAAATAATGATGATAGAGATAGAGATAACCAGGTCCAATGTATATGACTATTTTATCACAATATACGTGTGCTTCATACTTTTTATTCATTAGATTTTTTTTGCTCTATCCATGTCGATACATATAGATATAGTTTCTTTCTTTTAATTACAATAATCTATTTCATTAGCTAAATATACCACAATTTACTTATTCACTCCTCTATTGATGTGTATTTAGATTGTTTCCAGTCTTCACTATTAAAATCAATGCTCCTTATAAATGTCTCCTTCTGCACACATGCCAAGAATTTCTTTGGGATATATATCAAGAAGTGGAACTGCTAGATTGTCAGGTGAGTGCATTTTTAATAATATTGTTGTCAAATTGCCTTCCAAAATCTACACTCTTACCATTACCATATGAGAGTCCTATTTTTTGAAGTCTTCACTTGATATTTTCAGATTTTAAATATTTAAAATTTTCAGCTTTTAAAATTGTTACTAAAAAATGGCTATGAAATTTTATTATTTTAACTTGCATTTTATTTATTACTAAACTTCTTAAAGTTGCCTGCCATTTGGGTTTCCTCCTTCTGAACTGCATCTTCATATCCTTTGCCCATTGTTATGGTGTTGAGAAGGCATTTATGTGGAGAATGAATGGACTATGAACCAAACTGGCAGTGATCAGTTATTATAAATAAGTTAAACATGCTCAGATGTATCTGTTAAATTGTAACATGCATACTCTTAGCCTAAATGTGATCAAATGCCTCTTGTAACCTTGTTTAGCATCACCTGTGCTTGACACACCCAGAGGTGATAGAAAGATTGCTGTACCCTCCAAAAGAATGGCACTCAAATTCCCTTTTGTCCTTCAAATTGACTTCTCTGACTTGTCCAAAAACAGAGATTTGTAGGATCTTGAGACTGGGGTGAAAAAAGGCTATTTCAGATATGCAATATCCTTTCCATATCTTCTAATGATAGTTTCTGTACCCATATTCTTAAAGCAATGTAAACCACTTATTTGTTCACAGTAATATGTGACCTAGGCCATTTGTATTCTATCCAAGAAAGTAAGCAGGTACCAATCCCCAATTATCCTTTTTTTATTAGGTTGTCTTTTCCCAGTTGATTTGTAAGATTTCTATATATATTCTAGATACTAATCCTTTGGTCTCTATGTCAAAAACATTTTTCTCATTCTTGTTTATTGCATCTTTTGTTGTTTAGAAATTTACAATTTCAATATAGTTAAATGTACAATTATAAAAATTTAATATATATTAAATGGAATACAATGAAGGTATTCTTTATATTCTTCAAAAAGTTATAAGGTCTTTAATCAAATGGAATTGAGTATGTGTATGTCTTCTTTTTTTCACATTTAGATATGCAGTTGTTCCAAGACCATTTATTAGAGTTTTACATATTATAATGACACTCTTCTCATGAACTGAAATACCATATATGTAAAGTCTAAATCATTCTGTTCTTTGTTTGTTTGTTTGTTTCCCCTTTCTCTTTTGTCCTTTTGATGTATTTGCCCTTTCCTGAAAACTGAGGCGGTTTACATTCCATTAGTAGATAAACAAGTCTTGATAATGAGTTTGGCAAGTCTGTCTTCCTCCTCCCCCTTCCTCTTCAGAATTAGCTCAGCTGTTTGAACTTACACTCTTTCATATTAATTTTAGAATCAATTTCTCAAATCCCATGAAAAACTGTTGAAATTTTATTGAAATTACATTGAATTTATAGATAAATTTGGGTGAGTTGAAATCTCTATGATGTTGAATCTTCCCACCTATGACCATAGTACACATTTCCACTTAATCGACTCCTTTTAAATGCTTGAAAACTATTTTATAATCTTATCCACATAAAACTTGAAAATCTATTGTCAATTTATTCCTATATATCTTATATGTTTTGTTACATTGCAAATGTTTTTTAAAAATTTCTATAACATTTGTGTTTACTGCTGTTATATAGGAACATTATAGACTTTATATACAAATCTTATCCCCACCATCCCAGCTGAACTCTTATTGTTTTTAATAATTTGGAGATTCTTTTGCATATTTTTCATGGAAAATCATATTGTCTGAAAATTATAGTTTTGTCTTTTTATATTTAATGTATATATCTCTTATGTTCTTTCCTTTTCTTATTGTAATAATTAAGACCACCAACACAACATGAAGAGCATTGGTGATAGCACTGACTCTGAGGAAGACCAATCATATTTCTGTTTCAGTCCTAATTTACTAATAGCTTTTATTATTAAAGGGTAGTGAATTTTATTGAATGCTTTCCTTGCATTTATTGAGATGATTGTATGTTTTTATCACATTTTATCTATTAATGTGCTGAATACATAAATATATTTTCTATTGCTGAACAACAGAATAAGCTCCATTTGGTAATGTTGCTGCTAGATGCAATTTGCCTTACAATCCTCTAACAAGATTGACCCAGAGAAAGAGATAAAGTGTTGTAATTTTGTATTTACATTTATAAATGAGATTTGCCTTTGTTTTCTTATTGTACTCTCCTTATACAGTTTGAATATCAAGGTATACAAATTATACTAGCATCAAAAAATGGATTAAGTAGCTTTCCCCCTTCTGTCCTCTGGAAACATGGCATAAAACCAGAATTATCTGTAAGTTAAAGTCTGCTAAAACTTCCCGGTAAACTCTCTGGACTTGGTGCCACTGTCGGGAGAAGGTAGATGGGTGTGAATTGTGATTATCAATGAAATGTTTTAATGGTCTTTCTGAGGATGTTCAAAGCTCCAAGAAGGGCATGGGGTCCTGTTTTTCACCAGGTTATATCTTCCCTAATCCCAATACATTGTTGGGATTCAAAATGCTCCCAATTAATATCAGCAAAATCACAACAATTACATCTTAAACATTTTAGACATAATTTATTCAGGTGTCTATAGATTCTTAGTTTCATTTTTTACATTTTTTGAATAAATATCTTTTCCGTCTGATTTTTTTTTCTTCTTTGCCAGATTCAATACAATTACTAGTAGTAACATACAAGTATATGGGAACTTATTTGGAATTCAAACCTATTTCTAAGCTTTTTACTTCATATTACCCTTTTGACATAATCATGGGGTGTGCTGGGTCCCCAAGAATACCCCCAGGTTTGGTGATTTGCTAGAAGGGCTCACAGAACTCAGCATATAGTCTTACTCATAGTTACAATTTATTACCAAGAAAGGATACAAAGCAAAATCAGAAAGGGAAAAGGCACATGGGGTGAAGTCTGGGGGAGACCAGGCACAAGCTTCCAGATTCATTTCCCAGTGGAATCACAAGGATATGCTTAATTCCCTCAGAAACAAGTTGTTTCACAACAAATGTGAAACGTTGTCTACCAGGAAAGCTTGTTAGGCTCAGCAACAAGGTTTTTATCTGGGGCTAGCCATGCAGGCACCCTTTGCGAGGCATGTACACAAATCCAAGACCCCTAAAAGGAAGGCAGGAGTCCAACAGAAGCCATATTGTTCATACAAGCATTTCCAGCAGAGCGAGCCACTCTGGTGAGGTATGGTGGGAACCCTCCTGAAACCCAAGTCCCCAGATGCCAGCCAGGGCCCAACTTTGTAAGCAGATCTTTCTGGCGACAGAGGAGGGGCTTGCTCTTTTCTGCACATATTTCATAGCCGTATCCTCCACAGATAAAAATGACGTAAAGAAGTCAAATTCTTTTCTCATAACCATGAGCGTCTGGTTGGGGCAAACCTTAGTTATTCCAGCTCTGTATCCAATATTCTTTCCAGTAGATTACATGGCTGTTTAAAAAAGCATCTGCTATCCAAGCAACTAAGACTGGTTTAAACAAATTGAAGTGACTAATAATCAAGGATGCAGTTATAGATTTTTGTCCTTCACACATGAACTGGAAGTAATAATAGCCTCTAGATTAGTGCTGTCCATGATAACTTTCAGCAGCTACAGAAACCTATACTCTGTCCTGTCCATACAGTAGCCACTATTGACATGTGACTACTGAGCACTTAAAATGTGGCTAGTGTGACTGAGGAACTAAGTACGTAATTTTGTTTAACTTTAATTAATTTTAATTTAAATAGCCAGATGTGGCTAATAGCTACATATTGGAAGCCCAGCCCCAGATAATTTAAGATTACTTTACTAAAGCAAACTATAGTGAGATTTGTAGATTAAATAGCCCCTGGAATGCCAGAATTTCCTTTGGATTTCCTGAGGTCCAAATCGATACCACCATATGGTCCCCCAAATGTCCTGATTTCTTGTGGTCTTAATCCAAATTTACAAGCCTTAACCAGAATAAAGAATACCCCAACATCTCTGCCTGGGCTTTTTTTAAAGAATCATTCAGGAAATAACCTACTGTCTGGAGATTGGTAGTGCCAAGGGTACTGAGTGACAGCCCTCAGGAAAAGGAAGCACCTGCCACTTTGTAAGAGCAGACACAGAGTGGCACAAAGTCAGTCAGTGAGTCTCAATGTGCAAATATCAGTTCACTTGTCTTTAGAGTCTACTGGCAACCACGCTGGAAAAGAGAGAAGGGAGAAAAAGCAATAGCAATAATTTTCCCCAAAAAAGAATCTAATGAAATAGACAATAAATTTCAACTTATTCCAAATATTATAATGTTTGGCAGACATACCTTCATGATATTATATCCCAAAACTCCAGTAGAAATTATTTTTGCATATGTAAAAAACATAATAAAAAATGAGAGCATATAAAATAAGCAAGGTTACTTTTGAAATACAGTCAAAGCTCTATTTTTGTTTTCGAGCCAATACAAAAATCGCCAATTTTTCATCGTTAGAAACTAAAACAAATGAGTGCCATCTTGTGGTGGCATATACCACTCCCACACAGTGTTGTAAATTGCCCCCACCTTCTGAACAAGGCTTCTCCAACGTCATTCAAAGTGCTTCTGACCTCAATCTCAGACACTCTCTCAGATTTGGTCTCTGGTTTCGCTTCAGAATATAAAAAAGAAAAATAAAAACAAAATCGAAGAACTAGTGGTAGAAGGAAGGGCCCAGGATTATTTACCTGAAGAGGAGTGAACACCAGAGTGAAAAAGATTTCTGTGGAAAATAAAGAAATATTGGCAGTATCAAAAAGCCCTTCTAAAGTTCATAAAGTGGAGTTGCAGCCTAAGGAGAAAATAAACAAAAGTCTGCATGATGCAAGATCTTTTAAGGGAGAGGAAGGAACAGCTACACAAATTAACATTTACCCTCCTAGTACTGAGGTTGCTGGCAAATAAAGAAGGCAAGAAGAATAAAAAGGGAAAATATGGCTAAATCTATTTTCTTCTACCTATTTGAAAAAAAATGCTACAAGACAATATTGCTAATGTGAAAAGTGTTTTCCTACGAATAAATACATAAAATCATTCAGTATAGAAAGTTAGAAAGTGGCATTCATAACTAGGACGCCTGATTGCAGTGGGCGTCAAATGGGATTTGCCACAGATGTGTCACAATGATACAGGGCCCTAAAACACAGGGATCCACGACAAGTGTTAGGAAGACTAAGTTAAAACCAGACTTCTTCATGGCAGGATTATTTAGAATCTTGAATATGTTCATACGCATTGTGAACTCTCAAAAGACAGATTTGAGTTTCACCATTTTCTAAACTTTTCTGGGTAAAGAATCACTTGTTTTTTGCTTTGGAGTATATCCAAGTACTAGTGTTCTACAAGAACATTTGGGGAAACACCGTTCTTATTCAATAGTTCCAGATAATTTTCCTTGAAGAAGCTTTTCAGCATCCTGTCTCACTCACTCTACCTGGATACATCATCACAAAAGGAAAGTAAACGTACAACCCAGGAAGCCGTCATATCCCTGAATGAGAACTTGCCCTCTTAATTATGAGTTAGATGTCACTTAATGTTGCCAACACAGCCAGTGACTTTTTGTAAAACTTTTAGTGGTAGCAGTGGACTAAAAGTCCCATTCACAGCCTTTGTGAGTGCCAAAGCAACTTACAGAATCAAGGAGTATGGCGATGACGGTTGATTAAACGATCATTGGTAACACTGGGACATTATATAAAGAGGTCCTGGTGGACAAAGAATGTGTGGCACAGATTGGGTAGCTGTTCACCAAATTATTTCACTATTTCCTAGTCACAAAACTAGGGTACATTTCCCAGTCTCCTTTACATTTGAATTCTATCATCTGACTAATTTCTAACTAATAAAATATGGATGAAACAATGTACATAACTTTCAGGCTTGGCCCCCAGACACCTCCTAGATGATCATCCACTCTCTCTCTTTCAGGAGTTGATGCCCATAAAGGCTTGGAAGCCATGGATTAAAAATGAATCTTGCTCAGCCTGGGTCCCTGAAGAGCAGCAGGGAGCAGAGGGCACCCTCTACCACCGCTGCCCCTGACTGGACTTTACATGAACAGGGAGGAACGAAGTATATCAGGTCACCAAAATGTCAGGCCTGTTCCATTTGTAGCATCTGGCGTTACTTTAACTACCAGAGGAGGGGATAGGGTTGTTTGCAACCAAACGGTGGCCTTGCTAAATTTGGTTAAATTTCTTTCAAATTTTGTAACAGTACTTTGGTTTCTTCTTTTTCATAATTGCTCCATACCTTGTTTTTTAATTTTCCTTATATTTGAAGAAGTAGTGAGAAAAAAAAAAAAAGCAAAGCATGTAGAATCAGAAAGCCTGCCTTGAAATCTAAGCTACTTACTAGTCATTGATTTTGGATGGGCCACTGTCATTTAACTATCTCTGAATCAACTTTGACTTTTTGATTCCCTTTTCTGAAACATGCTGAGCCTTCTCACCCCCACACACTCCCTTAACGCATCCTCTTGTGCCTTTTTGACCCAGGCTTATCTCTTCTTATTTCTCTGGTGCAACTCACTAGTTTCGAATTATGGTAACACAACTCCACTATGGCGTTATCTCCATAATTATGTTTTCTCCCTTTAACTTACTCTTTCAAATCACTGGTTGTTAGGAAACTCCTCTATGGCTCTCCACCATCTACTTTGTCTGGCTCCATGCCTGGTTCAGCCACACCCAGGACAGGTCCCCACAACTAAGGTGTGACCAATTTCCTAGCACCCAGTCAGGATACGACGTCAAAATATGACAGCAGGACTCAAGTCCAGGCCTTCTGCTACCAAGAAAGTCCATATCCTGGGCCATAAAACAAACCATAACAAATTTTTTAAAAATTTAACAATACAGAATGTATTCTCTGACCATAATAGAATCAAACTACAAATCAATAACTGAAAACCAACAGGAAAATCTCTAAACAGGTGGAAATTAAACAACACATCTAAATAATCCATGGGTCAAAGAGAAAGTGTCAAATGAAAAATTTTTAAATGCATAGCACTGAATGAAAATGAAAATATAACATATAAAAATATATGAAATGTAGCTAAAGCAACAGCAACAAGAAAGATACTTTTAGCATTAAATGCTTACATTAGAAACAAGCAAAGATCACAAGTCAATAACTTAAGTTTGTAACTCAAAAAACTAGAAAAGGAAGAGCAAAATAAAGCAAGCAGAAGGAAGGAAACATTAAACAAGCAGAAGGAAGGAAATATTAAAGATAAGAGCAGAAATCAGTGAAACTGAAAATAAGTAAAACAATAACAATAGAGATCATCAATGGAACAAAAAGCTGGTTTTTCTTTTTAAATCAAGAAAATTGATAAACCTCTGGCAATACTGACAACATAAAAAGAGAGAAGTTACAAATCACCAATATAAAAAATGAAAGAGGGGATATCTCCACAGAGCCTGCAGCTGCCGAAAGCATAATAAGGGAATACTATGAAAGACTTTGTGCTCATAAATTTGGCAACTTAGAAGAAACTGATCAATTCCTTGAAAACCACAAACTACCAAAACACATCCAAGATAAAATATATAATCATAGTAGTCTTGTAATCATTAGATAAATAGACTTAATTTGTAATTTAAAAGCTTTCAAGAAAATGGTCTCCAGCTCACCAGAGAATTCTACCAAACACTTAAAGAAAAATTAACACCAATTTTACACAATATGTCCTAGAAAATTGAATAAGGGGAGAACACTTTCCAACTCATTTTATGAGGACGGTGTTACCATGATACTAACACCAGAACAGAAACAAAAACAAAAACAAAAGAAAGAACATTACTGACCAATGTATTTTGTGAACTTAGACATAAAAATTTTAACAAAGTACTAGCAAATTGTATCAAATAATTTATAGAAAGAATTATACTCCATGACCAAGTGGGATTTATTCCAGGTATTCAAGGCTGGTTCAACAATCAAAAATTAATCAATGAGGGGCCAGCCCAGAGGCATAACAGTTAAGTTCGTGTGCTCCACTTCAGTGGCCCAGGGTTTGCCGATTTGGAACCTGGGCACTGACCTACGCACCACTTATCAAGCCATGCTCTGGCAGGTGTCCCACATATAAAATAGAGGAAGATGGGCACAGATGTTAGCTCAGGGCCAATCTTCCTCAGCAAAAAGAGGAGTATTGGCAGCAAATGTTAGCTCAGGGCTAATCTTCCTCAAGAAAAAAAAAGTTAAATCAATGAAATTCACCATTACAACAAGCTAAACAAGAAAAGTCATATGATCATATCAACTGATGCTGGAAAAGCATTTGACAACATCCAAAGATCCATTCATCACAAAAACTCCCAGCAAGTCAGGAATAAAGGAGAACTTCTTTAACTTGATAAAGAGCATCTTATAAACCTACATCATAATTAATAATGAAAGATCGAAATCTTTCCCCTAACACCAGGAACAATGCAAGGATGTCTGTTTCAGAACTCTTATTCAACATAATAGTGCAAATTCTAGCCACTAAAATTAGGCAAAAAGTAAGTAAAAGGAACATAGATTGAAAAGAAAGAGATAAAATATCCCTATTTGCATATAACATTATTGTCTACATAGAAAATTCCAAGAAGCCATCAATAAAACCAAACAACTCATTTAGCAAGGCTTTCGGATACAAGACCAACACACAAAAATCATTCCCATTTCTATATACTAACAATGAACATGAAGAAATGAAAATTAAAAACAGAATACTATAATCACTCCAAAGAAAATAAAATACTTAGATATACACTTACCAAGTATATACAGGAATTATGCTGAAAATTATAAAATACTAATTAAACAAATCAAAAAGATCTTTTTTCTTTTTTTCCTAGTCTGTAGCCTCTCTTTTCATCCTCTGTATGTGATCTTTTACAATGTTTATGGCAGCTTAATTCATAACAGCCAAAAACTAGGAAAAAACTTGATATCATTCTATGGGTAAATGGTTGAACAAACTGTGGTACCATGTGCCACATGTACCATGTAATACTACTCAGCAATAAAAAGGAAAAACTATTGATACTGACAATAGTTTGGGTTAATCTTCAAAGTTTCTGCTGAGTGAAAAAAAAAAATCAATCCCAAAAAATTACATACTGTATGATCCCCCGACACACAGACATATGTATACATATATGGATGCATATATATATATTTTTTAATGATAAAATTTTATAAAAAGAGAACAGATTAGTGGTTCCCAGGGATTAGAAACAGGATGGGGTGGGATGAGGTGTGGGCAGAAAGGATATGAGGGAGATAGATGTGGTTATTAAAGGGCAACTAACCAGAAGTATCCTAGTGGTGATGGTATTGTTCTGTATCTTGACTGTGGTGTGGAATACAAAAGCTACATGTGCAAGAAAATTATATAGAACTAAATTCATACACACACAACAAGTGCAAATAAAACTAGTGAAATCTGAATAAGACCAGTGGATTGTATCAATATCAACATCCAGATTATGATATAATTTTGCAAGATGTTACCACTGCGTAAAGGATACACAGGCTCACTCTGCATTATTTCTTACAACTGCATGTGAATCTACAAGTTTCTCAATAAAAATTTCAATTTTAAAAAATGCACAACTTTGCTACCAAGAGTCACTGTTCCTCCATCACTATCACCAGCAACTCCTAGAGTGACCAACAAGTTTACCCAGGACTAAGGAATTTCCCAGGATGCAGCACATTAGATTTTAAAACTAGGACAGTCCCTATGTAGAAAACTCTAAAGATTCCACCAAAAAACCTTTTAGAACTTATAAAATTCAGCAAATCTGCAGGATATAAAATCAATATATAAAAATCAGTTGCATTTCTATACGCTAATAATGAACTACCCAAAAACAAAATTAAGAAAATTTTATTTACAATAGCATCAAAAAGAATAAAATACTTAGGAATAAATCTAACCAAAGAGGTGAGAGACTTGTGCACTAAAAAATACAAAAGATCACTGAAGGAAATTAAAGACACAAAAAAATGGAAAGAATCCTGTGTTCATGGATTAGAAGACTTGATATTGCTAAGATGTCCACACAACCAAAGTTACCCACAGATTGAACACAATCCCTCTCAAAATTCCCACAGCATTTTTTCCAGAAATAGAAAAAACATAATGGAAAATCTTCAAGATGTTAGATTTGGCATTGATTTCTTGGATATGGCAACAAAAGCACAGGCAACAAAAGCAAAAAATAGACAAATGGGACAACATAAAACAAAAACTTTTGTGCATCAAAGGACACAATCAACAGAGTAAAAAGGCAACCTATGAAATGGGAGAAAAGATTTGAAATCATATACATCTGATAAGGGGTTAGTATCAAGAATATATAAAGAAATCCTACAACTCAAGAATAAAGAATGTAATAACCCAATTTAAAATTGGGCAAAAGACTTGACGTCTCTCTGAAGATGATATGGGAATGGCCAATAAGCATAAGAAAAGATGCACAACATCACTAATCATCAGAGAAATGAAAACTACAATGAGATATCATCTCATACCAAGTAGGGTGACTACTATCAAAAAGCAAAACATAACAAGTATTGGTGAGGATGAGGAGAAATTGGAACACTTGAACACTGTTGATGGGATTGTAATATGGTGCAACTGTTATGGAAAACAGTACAGAGTTTCTTCAAAAATCAAAAATAGAACTACCATATGGTCCAGAGACCCCACTCCTGAGTATAGATCCAAAAGAACTGAGAGCAGAGTATTGAACAGATATTTGCACATCTATGTTCACAGCAGCACTATTCACAATAGCCGAGAGGCAGAAGCAACTCGAATGTCCACTGAGGGATGAATGGATTAAACAAAATGTGGTCCATCCACACAATGGAATATTATTCAGCCTTAAAAAGGAAGGAAATCCTGTCACATGCTTCAACATGGATGAAGCTTGAGGACATTAAGATTAGTGAAATAAGCCAGTCACAAAAAGACAAGTACTGTGTGATTTCACTTGCATGAGGTATCTAAGGTAGTCACATGCATAGAGACAGAAGGCAGAGAGGTGGCTACCAGGGGCTGGCGTGGGGAGAAAAGTGGAGTTGTTGTTCAGTGGGTACAGAGTTTCAGTTTGCAAGATGAAAAAGTTCTGGAGATGTGTTCCACAACAATGTGAATATATTTAATACTACTCTACTGTACACTTAAAAATGGTTAAGATGGCAAATTTTGTTATGTGTTTTCTACCACAATTGAAAAAAAAGGACTGAAACAGTCCTGGGCAAACTGGAACAGGTTGGTCGCACTAGCACCCTCACCCTCAGCAAAAGGAACGTCACGAGGTAATTCCATACTGGGAATCGCAAACCCTCCTGGCCTTAGGCTCAGAGAATACTGGTCTCCTGCAAACTTGAGCACAGCACACTTTCCTTAGTCCCCCAGGACAGCTGGACGCCAGACTAAGAAAGGTTAAGGAAGACTTCACTGAAGTTTAGAATCGAAAGATGGAGGCTCTGCGTATGTTCTGTCCCTGAGATACACAAGGATAGGACGGGCTGAGTGGTCTCCACCCAGCAAGGTGTCGGATGAGACAGACTCTTTCATTTTTAGTTGTTGGTTGTACCCTTATTTCAAAAGACATTATCAACACATCTTTAGGAAAACCTAATTATCGCTGTCTGGTGTCCACAGGGATGTGGGGAATTAAGAGTTAGCTGGTGTGTCTACCCATGGGTCTGAGGGTTAAAGAGAGAAGAGTTCTCAGGAGTGTTGAATGACTGCCCAATTTTAAGGTGAATCCTCGGGCAAAGCTGTGAGAGCCAGGCCCCCCTCCCATGCTGACGTTCTCGCTCCACAGCCTCTCTTGGAGCCTCAGCGATTACGTTCTCTGCCTTACTGACCCGACAAAGATTTGCTGTAAGATTTAGCTAGGCTTCACCTTTGTGTAACTTTCCTGGGCCACCAGCCTTCTCCAGACAGAGCTGGTAGCTACTTCTTCCTCTCTGCTCTCCATGCTTTTGGATATGGTAGCTCTGTTGTTTAAAAAAAAGACAGATGATAAATAGAGAGAGAAATGCATAGATAGATACATAAAACCTACATAAATATAGATATCCACTGGACTATGAACTCTTACAGAAAGAAGATTCTTTCTTGGTGATATTTTTACTCCTGACTCAAAAAATGATTGTTAAATGAATGAACACATGAATTCAAGAGGCGATTTGGAAGCAAAGAATCAAAGATGAGTGAAATTTCCTTCATAAAATTTCCCCCACACCTACTTTAGATATGACAATTGTTCTTAAATCCTCCCTTGCAGCTTTCCTCACAAATAAAATTAGTTTCAGTGGTCCTGAGGGCAAATTTTCCTAGGTGCATCCCGTAGAGCCAAGCACGACCGGACACAGCAAATGAACACACCTCCCCTCGCCACACCCTGTGACGGCACCCGTAACGTGGTGCCTTCTCCTTCATCTACGTTTTCCTTCCACATTCCTTAAAATAATTGGACCATAATATGAATTAATCACTTTACAAATTTTTTGTCCCTAAAAAAATTAAAAGTATGGATTTAATTAGAAAGAACAAAAGAGAAAAGAAAAAATTTTCTCATTCTTTCAGAAGTTGAATATGACTTGAGAATTCCTTATACTCAAATGCCATATGCAGAAAAGTCGTTCCTTCAGGACTAGAGTTCTGTACCCTCTGAATCAGGTTAGGACTAACTGCTAGTGTTTTCTCTTAACCCTATGGAATCATTCTCTTAAAAATAAAATGCTTGGGCCGGCCCAGTGGTGTAGCGGTTAAGTTCGCACACTCCTCTTTGGCAGCCCAGGGTTTGCAGGTTCAGATCCCAGGCACAGACCGACACACCGCTCATCAAGCCATGCTGTGGTGGCATCCCACATAAAATAGAGGATGATTGGCACAGATGGTAGCCCAGCAACAATCTTCCCTTCACACACACAAAAAAAATTAAGAAAAAAAAATGAAATGGTATTAGAACCCTACTAGCAAGGTCCCAGGCAGGGACTTCTGAAATTTCACATTCTTGAAAATGAAACAGAATTGTATAGAAGCTTCAACTTGGAGGTTTTTTTTACAAATCTACCACTTGTTATGGTAGATTTATGATCATGATGATGACCACAGACAATTCATTTAAACTATGTGAGCCTCTATTTCTTCATAAGTAAGAAGTATTTCTTCATAAATAACACAGGTTCATAGAATTATTATGAAAACTAAGAGATATAAAGTCTGTAGCACAGGACCCAGCACAATAGATGCATATTAAATTTTGTTTCCTGGGGGGGCCGGCCCTGTGGCCTAGTGGTTAAAGTTCTGTGTGCTCTGCTTCAGGAGCCCAGGGTTTGCAGGTTCGGATCCCAGGTGGGGTCCTGCTCCACTCATCAGCCATGCTGTGGAGGCATCCCACATACAAAGTGGCAGAAGATTGGCACAGATGTTAGCTCAGGGCTAATGCTCCTCAAGGGAAAAAAAAAAGAGGAAGATTGGCAACAGATGTTAGCTCAGGGCAAATCTTCCTCACACACAAAAAAATTTATTTCCTTTCTCTTTGTTACCCTCTTGTGGTATTAAATTTAAGGTAAAATTTTACTAAAACTCAAGTGCTGAGAATAAAATTTCCCATTAAGAAAATGATTCACAGAAATATATTTGATCAACAGCTGACACAGGAACAAATATGTCATTTATCATTTTTCTTTTCTTGTCTTGACATGAATTGGCTAAAATAGTGCCATGCAGCCAATACCAATTTTTTTTATTACCACTCTTTTAAAAATGACTGACAGGATATTTTAGTTTATGTGTCAAGAAGAAAGAATAACTGGCTTTTCCAATTGACTGTCATGCTCCCAATCCATTTTCTAAAAGCCTGTCCAATTTGAATTTGTATTTTATTCATTTTGTCTTATAGCAGGAAAAAAGCTCTAATAAAATCAGTAACAACTTTCCTTTTGAGCTAAAAACTACTGTCCTTTGTCTTCTTACATTCTAGCGAAGGCTTATTAACTTCTCAGGCCTTGACTATAGTGTGTATTACCAATACTGGCCTCGAAAATAATCTGCTTCAGTGTGCACGGTAACATCAACTCACGACGATGTCAGGAGAGGGAAAGTGTGTGTGTGTGTGCACACGGGCACATGCAGCCATAGAGAAAGTGTGT